>NC_137193.1:57975441-58010441 GCF_960531495.2 Zeus faber | reverse complement strand
AAAGAGAGGTACTCGGTACAATTTTGGCCTATACATGTACATTCTAGATATCCATCTTTAACAACAGCCATATTTGCAGTGCTGTGGAACCCCTTTGTCCCTTTCTAATCTGTAATGTAGGTGTGTCATCATGGTTTATGTGGAGCTTGCCTAAGCTGGGAGCTTCATTAGTTATAGTTAGTTATAGTAAAGGGTTGCCAGATCTGTGTGACAAAACCAGCCTAATGGCCAATCAAAACCAGCCCCAAAACCCAATACTTTGAATCACAACAAAACAAGAAAACTAAAGATGGCCTTCACTCCCAGATAACTGATAGTATGTCAGATAACAGGATAAAGTGTGTAAATACAAATATCAAGGCTATTTGCTTTACCAGATACAACAACAATCCCCTCAGTCTAAAGCTCAGTAACATCCACTACACATCATTATCATGCAACATGTACTTTTGAACAAAAGTACATGTTGTTGACATGTTCTCGTTTCATCTGCACCCACACTGACTTCATTGACACCACATCATTTATGAAAAGATATGAATGTTAATAGATAGACAGCATTGTTTCCTTCAACATTTCCCATTCTTTTGGATATTTCTTCCCTTATTTTGCCCCCTCACCGGGTTTCATGATGACGCGGCTGGGTGGAGAGCATGTGTGTTTGTGCACGTGTCACCAAGTCTGTGTGTATGCGCTGATCTGGAGTCAGTTTGGTGGGATTTGGGTATGAATAAATAATTTCATTCAACATATGCATTTTTATTTATAGATATTATTCATGTAATTTGCATGCAAAATGGGTCTACCCAACCACCAGGACCAAAAAATTGCCCCGCGGCAACACTTCAAAAGTAGCCCAATTCAGCGGGAAAACCATGGAACTGACAACACTGCTACCTGCTGACATCAGTCCCACCTGTGACGTCATGCAACATGATGGGGGCGACAAATGTCAATTTTCAAAGCGATTTCCAAAATTCGCAAAACATTTATATTGTTTATGATAACGCAAAAAAAATGTACAACAGGTGTTTTTCTTGCACATCATTTGAACTTCCAGCAATTTAAATGATCGCACACTGGTACACAGAAACACCTGAACGGAACAGAAACACAATGAACATTATTAACTTCTGTTTGCTGCTGGGAAGACGATCAAACCAGAGTTTCCAATGTAGCAGGGCTTCTATGAATTCCAGATGAGAGAGAGCGGCGACCAGAGGCCGTGCTCCAGCACCTGGCTTTCCACTGCACACATTCAGAGATGTTGTATCTACACCAACAAAATCGTTCATGACCACCTGGGTAAAAGGCTTGTGCACCCAGCGAATAGCCCTTAGAATCTTCTCACCCAGATTCAGAGTAATAGTCAAACTGTGGCGGTTATCCGGAATTCATAGAACCCCTGTTCTGCATTAGCACCTGGATGACTTTATACCAACCAGGTCACAAGGAAGCCACGCCCACCCATTTCAGACCTCTATGAAGGCCTCGACAAGATGGCTGCTGCCACAGGAGTATGCGAGGCCACATTTACTCTGTAGAAACAAGCAAACATACATAACAAACATACTGTACATAACAAACATACATAAAAAACATACACAACTAACATACATAACTAATATACATAACAAACATTCTAAGATACTAACATACATAACTAACATACATGCTAACAACCATGATGCTGCTGCACAGATATTTGTTGACAGCGCCCTCCTTAGTGCAGCCCAGGAGGGAGAAACACTTCTCGTAGAGTGGCACCCAACATGGAGAGGTACAGGTTACAGGCTTCCATGATCCAATTAGCAAGTGTGTGTTTGGACAAAGCCCTACCGCTCTTAGCTCCTGTGTAACACCCAAACAGTGCATGGGACTGCCCAAACCCGGCTGTCCTCAGAGCCCGGACACGGCACCAAGGGTCTACGCTGCCCTCCTACACAGCCGTTAGGTGCTGTGTGGTGGGCGTGGCGACCGCCACCCAGCTACAGGGTGAAGACACACTGAAACTACCGCCCTATTGCAAGGTCTAATGTACTGACCAGGTTGAACACACCCCACCACCCTGAACTCTATTGTAGAGACCGGTGATCAAACACACCCGTCTGCTGCAAGGTCCGCTGTAGTGACGGGGCGAGACACACACACACCCCCAAAACTATCACTTATGTAATACATGAAAGGCCAGGACCAGTTAACTTAAACCACCATAAAATTGAAGACTGCCCATGGTGAAGCGAGAGCACCCCACGGGGAAATAACGAGGAAAGAACACACTGGCGTTACGCACAGCGCACCGCGGCTGCTCAGTGCCTCTCAGACTTGAAAATAATAAACACACACCCCGATCCCCGGTGCAAGCCGGCCTGGCTACGCCCAACGCTATGGGGTGAACAACCAGCTCGATGCGGTGAATTGCAAAATCAAAATAATAACCACAACTGCAGCAAGGCGAAAACCCCCACTGACATTAAACAAATAAACTTAGGTTTGGCACCCACAACAAGGAAAAGGCTCCTCTGCAGTGAGACAGGAGCCTCCTTCCCATGCAGGGTAACCCTCTTTCCTTTTTAAAGTCTAACTTATAGGACAATGTTACGGGTAATATTTGTATGTAATCATTTTATGAGCCATGGGTCACTTAGCATTTTTGTAAAGGGAATAATAACATCTCTGCACTCATTTCACCTTAATAAATGAAGTACTAAACAAAAGAGAATTTTATTTGAATAGCAATTTAGAAACTTTATCCAAAGTGCCATATAAAACCACAAGAGGAAAAAACCCAAATATACAAGTGACCCATAAAACAGTGAAAGATACAAAACTGGAAATGTCGATGCATAGCAGCGATAAAGACCATATCATGTAAAAGTCTATTAAATAAGGCCAAATAAAGAATATTAAATAAGGCCAAATTAGAAATGAAAATCCAATTAAAAAGAATCATATAATAGATACATTAATAATAAGTAATTTAAATTGGAATTGCTGATAAGTTTTGTGAAAGCGGTGTAAATTCAGCTTGATTGCACACGGATCTCAGGGAGAAACTTCAGTCACATTAAAGTGGAACATTAGCTGCCATACATATGCAGATTACATTTACTGGGCGACCTCGATTTAAACATCATGAGTTGATCATGCTTGAATATTGTGCAGCACCACTCACTGCCCTTTTATGGTAAATACGGAATGTGCTCTGCAAAAGCACGGAGGAAAGCCTAATATCTCTGTGTGGAATGTTGGCCTCTGATGAAGAGCTTTTTGAATTAATTTGCTTTACATCTTGGTTTTATGTGTCTTTGTGTACGAGCATGTTCAACTTGAAAAGTTCGGAACCTGCGACCCGGTCTGCGTATAACCCCGTGCTGATGCGTGCCGTGCGTGGTTGTATGCATGCATTATCTGGTGTTATGCTAAGCTTTAGGTCAGAATTAAATATAATTTAGTGTTTGGGGGTTAATGGATGCATGCAAGCCAATGTCACAGTGTTGTTGTAATGTGTAGAAGTCAAAAGGTTGCCCAACAAGCGGAAATGTAGCTGTGGATGTCTGTGTTTTAAGAGTCGAGATCAATCGTTAGTGGTCAGCGCTGTTGCCTTGTACGGCCATAAAACCGGGTTTGATTCCTGGCGTGTGTGTGTGTGTGTGTGTGTGTGTGTGTGTGTGTGTGCGTGCGTGTGTGCGTGCTTGCGTGCGTGTGTGTGCGTGCGTGTGGGGTTTAATTCAGACGTCTTCCAAGTTGTCAGAAATGCACCGCTAAAAGTCAGTTTCTGAAAGTTCTCTCTCTCTCTCTCTCTCTCTCTCTCGCTCTCTCTCACAATCAGCAGATTATACAGAATATTTTATGCTTCTTCAGCCGCCGCTGGTGGGGATTCAGTACCGCTGTCAGAAAAGAGATGTGCGGGGAGGTTGAGAGGAGAGGTGGAGGGAGACGGAGGAGCTTTGATCAACAGTTCTCACGTCTGCTGCGCAGAGTCTGGAGGCCTGTTTCTCCTGCACCTCTGCTGTTCTGCAGCATCATTATTGTCTTGTTTACCCTTTTAGCTTTTTAATTGTTACTGCGTTTAGGCTTCTGAACCGCTTCCCCTGAATTTTTATAATTGACACACAAACATGCTCACATGGATGGATATGTTGTGTGTGTGTGTGTATATAATATATATATATATATATATATATATATATTCCTGACTTTATAAAATACATCAAGGTTTGAACTTTCGGTGCACTGCGGATTTATTTTTTCTGCCGTTCATGTTTGAACTCTTTCCAGCGAGTGCCGATTTATCTTCACATTGACCAGATCAAAAGCGCATTTTGTTATGAAATATGTATTCTACGTGTGGTTTATTCAACAGCTTAATTGAGCGGCGGCAGAAAAGGAAGGAAAGGGAAGGAAGAAAATAAAAGGAAAGAAAGAAAGGAAAGGAGGAGACAAAAGGAAGAAAAGGAGGAAAGGAAGAAAAGGAAAGAACGGAAGGAAACAACTCCTGCTAATGTGCATTTACCTCGTCCCATGACCTCTACTGCTTCACCTGATTGCTGATGATTGCGCTAATGAATTAAATACATTTAATTAATAAATTAAGCTTAGTTTTACAAATTACATTTAAAGGCAAGTCATTAAGAGCGTTGTTAAGAGGCTTCTTACCATTTAAATATCTAATCTGCATTAAAGTTTAAAATGTGTACTGTTTACAATATCCATAAAGCGGACTTAATCAGTTAACAGAGTGCATGCGGAGGCGGGTATCTTGGATGCCAACATAGAGGCAGGGAGATTGAGGTAAAGGTGTGTGTGTGTGTGTGTGTGTGTGTGTGTGTGTGTGTGTGTGTGTGTGTGTGTGTGTGTGTGTGTGTGTGTGTGTGTGTGTGTGTGTGTGCGTGCGCGCATGTGCTGAGAGGTTCATCTTGTGCTACTGCTTCTAACTATTTGTTTTCTCCCATGTCGGCAGGTGTGTGTATGATGTGAAATATACCGTCCTTGTATTTCAACACTTTGAAATACTCCATCAAATGTGGCGCACAGAGGAAAAAAGAAAAAAAATCCAACTTCATTTTTTTATTATTATAGGAGAGACGGCCCAGATACACAGAATGATTTAGTTTCAGTTTGAAACATGAGCGTGGATTCCTGGTTGCGGCCAAACAGGACAGGGGTTTACACATCATTCATGTCGCACAACGAGGCTCAAAATAAATCCCCTGCACCTTGGACCCCCTTGCAGTTCTCGTACCAGCAGAACAGATCCACGGATAACGCAGTTTCCCAGGTGTTGCACACCCCGCTCACGCACTTGGATGACCGGAAGGGGGCCTATGTGAGAATGCTGTCATGGATTATAGTTCCGCTTTCAATACCATAGTCCCCACCAGACTGGCTGTCAAGCTGAAGGAGCTCGGACTGAATACTCCGCTGTGCGCCTGGATCCTGGACTTCCTCTCAGCCCGGCCCCAGGTGGTTAGGGTGGGGAATCACATGTCCTGCTCCCTCACTCTGAACACAGGATCCCCCCAGGGCTGCGTCCTCAGCCCCCTACTGTACTCCCTGTACACACATGACTGTGTGGCCAGGTCCAGCTCCAACACCATCATCAAGTTTGCTGACGACACCGTCGTCGTGGACCTGATCTACTACGAGGAGGTGATGGACCTTACACTCTGGTGCCAAGACAACAGCCTCCACCTGAACGTCAGCAAAACTAAGGCACTGATTGTGGACTTTAGGCGAGGATTACAACCGAGGACGCACACGCCCTTGGTGATTAGTCGGACTTCTGTCGACAGGGTGAGCAGCTTCAAGTACCTGGGAGTTCACATCACAGAGGATTTAACATTGACTTTACAAACAGACACTCTGGTGAGAAAGGCGAGGCAGCGTCTTTACCACCTCAGGCAGCTGAGGAAATTCTGGGTCTCGGTGAGGATCCTCAAGTCCTTCTACTGTGGAGCAGTGGAGAGCATCCTGACAGGCAACATCACTGCCTGGTTTGGGAACTGTACTGCTCAGGACAGGCGGGCCCTGCAGAGGGTGGTGCGTTCAGCTGAACGTACCACTAGAACTACACTCCCCTCCCTGAAGGACTTATACACCAGGAGGTGTAGTAGCAGAGCACGCAGGATCATGAAGGATCCGCATCACCCCAACAACGGACTGTTTCAGCTGCTGCGGTCAGGCAAGCACCTCCGCAGTCACACAGCGAGAACAGAGAGACTGAGACGGAGTTTCTTCCCGTAAGCCATAAGAACTGTAAACGCTGACCTCACCAGGGGTCCTCACTGAGCCACACACATAGGCTCCACTACCTTACTGTACTGTATGTAGCATACTGTACTGCATGCTGTATCACTGTTCTGGGATTACTGCATACTGTTCTGTATTGCTGTTCTGTTCGGTGTTACTGTATTGCTGTGTCGTACTGTTGTATACTGTACTTATATCTCTACACACACTACCTCACTTTATTCACATGCCACTTTAATGCACATATGTGGATATACATAATAGCTTATCACATATATATAAGTCTATTCCCTTTATTTATATTTTGTACCCCCAGTCTGCATTACCTTTGAGTTCTTATTTTATTTAATTGTATTCTATATTATTCGACTTACTTACTGCATCACGTTTTAGGAATCAGTTAGTTAGTCAAGGAGAAATTTTTAGGTAGCTACTGTGTTCAGTCGAGAACATATTGTGCGTAATCACCGGGTGGGTTTCATTGACATTTCACTGCATATATGTATGAAAGTATGTATATGTATGTGACGAATAAACCTCTTGGATATTGAATCTGGTGTCTTAACTCAAGTGCCAGTTCAATCAGTGTGGATTTGGAGTCTTTATCTTCCAGGACAAGCTCTTTCTTCCACATACGCTCCATCAAAACATTATTTTGCACACACTGGAACGGAGCTGAGCCTGTTTTCAGAAACTGAACGGGGCAGAACTCTACATTACTGTTTAAATGCAGTCTAACGGGGCAGTGAGTCAGCCATCCAAAAACCATGGGAAACGTGATTTAAGGAAATGGGAATCTGTCCGTACAGTGAGAAATAGTTTTGAATGACTTGAATTATTGTTCTTCAATTCACTTCATTCTCAAGTAACTCTCACGTCTTTCACAATAGCTTAGTTTTGTGCCCTTTCTCCATAAATTCCTCTGGACTTGCCCTTGGCCCTCGACTGACACCACAGTCACCGACGTCATGGTGCTTATACAAATTTGAAACACTTGTTTTACACAGCTACTCTATTATTTAATTGACTAATCACAATCCTTCAAGCACAATGAATAGAGCGTCAACGTAAAAACAGGATAGCAACATGCTTATAAAAGAAAATGTACAAAATTGCATTGAAAGAACAATCAATATAAATATCTAGAATTAATACTCATTAAAGGCTGGGCTGAGAGGATACACTTTTGGCATTTGATTGAAGAGCTTTCAGAACCTGCCTCTAATATTCTTCGATAGTGTATCCCATAATTTTGGAGTATCGTTAAAAAAGGCTGCATGATGAATGCGGTATTGTACTTCTAATAGAGCAGCAGTAGAAGACCCGAGGGCTCTTTAGTGTAGAAGAGCAGTGATTCGGTGACTTCTGGCTTCGGGACTTAAAATTCTAAAGGTTATTGGGAGCCAATCCACTGGAGCTAAAACCAGAGTCATGTTCTCCGGCTTTCTTGTTTTTGTCAAAATCTAGCTGCTGACTTCTGGATAAGTGGATCATTTTTGAAAAGGCCACCAGGAGGGGCATTGCAGGTTAGTTTCCGCACCTTTCTTGACCGGGAAGGGTAGGGAAGGGTTCCTTTCGAAGATGAGTAAAATGATCTTCTGTCCACCTTCTTTATATGGGAATTACAACTTAAATCTGGAACCAGAATCACATGCAACATATAGCAACATGACATCATACTACATAATTTTTCAGTGGACAGATGTGTTTGCGTCACATATTTGTTGCATTAATTCAGCGACTGTGTCAGTGATTCCTTAGCTCGACATCAGTGTTGTTGCAGCATGTCTCCACCATTATATTGTTTGTCTAGCGGTGGCTGTAATGCGCTGTGGTGACTATAATGGTCATTTGGTGGAACAACACCAGTTGTCTGGGTTTCGTGACGCGCTCCTGGCCAGGTTAAGGACATGTGTCCTTCATGAGATGCTGCGCCAGGTACGTCAGCCAGCGACTGGATCAATTCTATTCTGTCACAATGATGGAAAGCTAATGTAATCAATGGGAATGTATGGGTTAAGTATGTTGACCCACAAAGCTGGTTCAACTAATACCAAAATCCCCACCAGTGGATTAATGCGTACAGAGTTGAACTGGATGTATAGAGCCATTTACTGTGAGGCCTGACAGAACATTTTACCCCCCCGCCAATCTCTAATCTCATGGCCTCTGGTTTACTTAGTTGGCCATGAGATTATGTGGATTACAAGGTTGCTGTATGTGAAGAACTATTGACTAGTTGCCAAATTTAGCCCCAATCCGCATTATTGTTAACCTGTCGTAGGTATAGCCGGCCTAATCCCACGATGCACCTCCCGTGCCAATTGCAATATCGGTGCGTTGTCCAGAGAGTGACCGTCCCCCGGGTCACCGGGCCGGCAACACTAATGCTACCTGAGAAGTCTGAACCTGCTTAGCAAGCAACTGCTTAACCGAAGTTTAACTGCAAGCTACTGTGTTGGAGCTCAGTCTCTTTAATTCCATGATGAGGAAAGAGGGAAGAGCTGAGTCTGCCGTCCAGAGACATAGAGCCTCTGGGTTTTACTGCATCGCCGTCTCCGTCCGTCTGCACCGCTCGTTGGACCAGACAAAGAAAACCGCAGCAAGAGAGAGAGAGAAGTCGAAATGTTTGTACTTTATCCAGCTCCAACTTCTACAACCGCCCTCGGGGGAGGCAGAACATAGGAAGGACAACGGGGAGCCCAGTCACCGTGTCCCTTCTGTTGCTTCCTGTACTTTACAGGCAGCTGTAAAATGAGTGCCTTAATTATTCATGTGCTAATATGTATATATTTAAACTACAGGATAGAGACAAGCATCCATTATTCAGAATCGCCAGGCTCTCTGTGAGATTTATCATTATTAAGTGAGGCTGTGTGGGCGATGGAGTGGGCGCAGGGGGTCTGGCGCTCTCGACTCAATGTCTGAATGAGTGTTCAGCGCTTCGCTTCTGTGTTTGGAATCATAAATCAAGCCCGCTGGATCTCAGGGGTGTGCGGCTGTTTATTTGCCCCTTTCACTCGCATTTAATTAAAGCGGCTCGTCAATATTAGAATTCTGTGTGTGTGTGTGCGTGCGTGCGTGCGCGTGCGTGTGTGTCTGTGTGTGTGTGTGTGTGTGTGTGTGTGTGTGTGTGTGTGTGTGCGTGCGTGCGTGCGTGCGTGAGTTGCGTGCGTGCGTGCGTGCGTGCGTGCGTTGTGTTGCGTGTTGCATGTGTGTTGCGTGTGTGTGTTGAGTGTATGAGTCTGGGGGTTTCAAAGTGTCTGATTAGTGGGTGACAGCAGAATTAACCAGTGCCTGCAGTCCCGGTGTGTAGAGAACCGACAGCGGCCACATCACCTGCAATAATGACCACAGGCCTGGAATCGATAGCGTCCCTTGCCATGCTGGTCACACCCCGCTACCTTGTCAGCTCGGCTAGAGTGGGTCAGATCAAACCTAGTTTGTGGCGTGGTTCCAGAGCCTGTCTGGTTTCGTGATCTGTACTTGAGTGGCTCTGTTCTAGTAGAAATTCTAAATCAAGCCAAGTTAAGCCAGGCTGTTCCTGCTGCCATGATAAATTGGCTACCTTGAGTGGTTTTATTCCAAAATTTGAACAGCAGGACAATTTAGAGCCTCCAATTTTAGCATTGTACTGCATAATTGGTAAGTTTTTGAGTTGTTGATGGCACAATTACTATTTACCAGAGGAACAATTATTTTCTTTTATATTGATAATCGCTGGCAGGCATGAAGTTAATTATCATAGTTAACTGTTGTAACAAATGTGCCGCCTGAATTAGACCTGCTCTGAAAAAAAAAAATAATAAAATAACTCCTTAAATAGTGATATCAGCTTAGTAAAATTGGGCCTTTTTGAGGAAAGAAAAGTTAATTTATATTTGTCATTGATTTCTTGTCTGTTCTGAGCTGCTGTTTATTTATTCCATCACACCTTGAATGCTGCGCGGTCTACAAAACCTGGATGATCAGCGTGTTCAGCGTCTTCTACCTGTATTACCGTGGATCTTGTGGCTTTGAGCTGACTTCACTAGCGACAAGAGCGAACTGGTCACCTTCAGAACCCTCGGCCCCCTCACTGGGATCAACTCCACCGAGGATTTTTGGCGGAAACAATTCAAATGAGTGAGCCTTTGCATTTTCCAATCAACGGCCCGATTGATCAGCTCGCCAAACAGCTGATCGATGCATAACTGTGTGAACCATTGACCCTTTTATATAGTGATGTCCGCCGTGAAGGATGAGCTGACACTCACACTCATTGAGGACCGCGTCAGATGGATCTGGGGGAGCCGACGCCCTGGCACTGCTCCCCAGACAATCCTCTTTGCACAGGCTTAATAGCGAGCATAACAGCAGCGCGAGGAACCTCCGTGAAGCCTGAGTCATCTCCATGCTCCGATAGAATTGAACGTGCGAAAGTGTGAAATAGCTTGCAATAAAACTGCCGACTTTCTCCTCTAATTAACATAGCTTCCCTCCATTAGTAAAATGTGATGTATCGTTGCTTTCTGTTTCTTTGACAGTTATACTTTGTCAAATCACCGTATTTGAGAGGTTTATCCATTGGGAATTTAAATGCAACTTGTTCATTTAAGGAGCATCTGAAAAAATGAAATTAAACTGTATTGTAGATATGTGTGATTCAGAAGCCGACAAAAAAAAACAAGCAATAAAAGAGGAAAACACAGCCAATTTTTTGGCTCAGTTACTCTGGTACCTCGGAGTGACTGTTCCCCTCAGTCATGATGAAATATTCTGGGTAATTTCTACTCCACCGTAATGAATTCAGAGTAATTGGTTCCTCCAAGGAGCACCTGTCAAGCGATTTAAAGTTATTCATTCCAAGAAATGCAAAGAATTCATCAACTTTGAAAATATTTAGAGATGTGAGCACATGCTATAACACATTTTTCAAAATGTTTTTTTCTGTGTATTCTTTGTGTACGTGAAATTGTGAATTTGGCCCCAGCTGTCCAGCTTTTGATTCCCCGGGATACAAAAATTTGATCTTTCTTTCTGCCTTGCCTTGGGGGCAAGATGTATGAGGACCAGCTCATTACTTTGTTGTGTCCAACAGAATAAAGCCTCCGTTTAAATCTGTTGGATCCAGACCATGAGCTTTCATTTATTTATCGATATTAATTTTTAATACATTTACAGTAAATACAGTATATTCCCATGTGGGAAACATGGTTAACAAGCTCTGTTCTCCCATACATCAGTGTCTTGTTCAATTTTTCATTCCATATCGATGGTATATAATAATATCACTCACTACACTTTAACTTTTGAGGGGTGCACAACATTAAAAAGAGAAATTAATGGTAGGGGGTTATTAAAAATCTATATTTTTTTCCCCCTCATTTTGAGAATTTTCCATAAAAGTCGAGTTAGTTACTGCTGTTCCTCCCTTTAGCAATTATTTCTGAGCTCTGATGAAATATTCTGGAGAAGTTTCCTGAGACGGGCTCTGAGGCTTGGCAGACGCAAAGAATGAGTGTGAATGTTTTACAGAGGGGGATCAGTGCCGAGCGGAGAGTTGAGATGAGGTTAGATCGGCCTTCGGGGGGGGGGGGGGGGGGGTCGTCCGCTCCTCCTTCACCAGGGAGAGATTCAGAGTATCTCCGCTCCCTCGCTCTGAAAAACAAGAGAGCGCAGGACAGACGAGCGCCAGCATGCCAGGGTCGCGCAGCAATCCGGCACCCGGCCACTGAAGCGACGAAAGGAAACTGGAGAAGTAATGAAGTGGAGGCTGGAGCACATATTCAGATTCAAGGTCTCCCCGTCACGAGCTAATGTGGTGTTTCAAGTTCCCTTTGTATTATTTCCAGTGGGGTGGTGCCATCTGAAAGCGTTATGCTGCAGATAATGATGAGGGTTAGAAGGGTGACGGCTTTTTTTCAACTCAATCCAACCAACATTATACGTCTATAAAGGCAGAAGTCATCCTGGTCTCTCTAACCGATTCAAATAGTGTATTATTCTCTTGTTTCCATTATACAGTACTGAAGTACTGTATAATGAGGGAAAAATTCTGGGTCATTGCATTTGTTGATACTTGCACAAAAAGAATACGGGATGGACAGCAGAACAATGAGGTCATATAAGAGAAAACATGACATGACAGAGACTGATTATGCGTGTGTCTTTTTGGGTGAGTGCAGCGTATAGTATACTCTTCGGTGTGTCAGGTGACAGTGCTGTGCTCGCTCTCTGGCCCTGTGTGTGTATTAAAAATGAACTGTGGGAGGATGTTTATACAAGTCGGGTGGAAGCGCCAACAACACTCGTGGGCCGTCGGTGGAACGGTAGCGCTCGCCTCGTTCCCCCACTGAGAAACCTAAGTGAAGAGAGACTTCACCTCCGTCAACTCGTCCCTGAAGTGATCACGACGAGGCAGATTAGATTATCCTCAGCACACACACACACACACACAGTTTGCATGGCAGGGTCACAATGCGACACCCTATCTGTCATCACTAGATCAATTGCCAAATGGAGGTCAATTACTGCAGGCCTTCCATAATGGGCACAGAATGTTGCAGAACAATTACCCCCTCTTCATATCTCTGGACCAGTGATGGATGATCCCCAGAGTACACCACCCTCATCTGGGTGCACTTTGTGCGTGTGCATGGCATTGATATTTTCTGTCTGTGTGTAAGAGAAGAAAGAGAAATTCAGTTTCATTATCTGTTAACCTCTATCTCCACCGCCCCCCCCCCCTCTCTCTCTAGAGAAGCTGCCATTTTAATTAATCTGCAGTATAATTGCAGTGTTGGAGATTCATATAGCTTAAATTATAAATGGCCTTCATCTGTTTGTCGCTTTAGAAGTTTGTATAGGCAGAGCGAGTCATTAACGTGTGTGCGGGAGCATTGGATTCTGTGATGGGCCTGTTGTCTTATTGCGATCTCCAAAATTATATAATAGCACTGGACTGGGTGTCTGATGAGGTTTCAGTCAAGGATGACGTTTCTATTGTTTGATTGTCAACAATAGAGCTGACAAGTTTGAAAAGGCGATCGAACCAGAGTACCAGAGAATTTTTAAAAACGTTCTAA
Organism: Zeus faber; assembly: GCF_960531495.2. Lineage (NCBI taxonomy): Eukaryota > Metazoa > Chordata > Actinopteri > Zeiformes > Zeidae > Zeus > Zeus faber. Next base: position 57,997,122 of record NC_137193.1, on the reverse strand, counting down.
ATCACAAAAGTTATCTCCAAGTCTAAATCCTTCCCCCTCGGCGTTGTCCGGCGGCTGGGGGCGTGATGAACGGTGCACTGCGGTTGTTTGCTCCATGTTTGCTACTAAAAGAGCCCGCAGCCGCCCGGAGACTGTTTTCTAAAAAATCCAGTAAAACGCCGTCTTCCAAGGCTATTACAGCAGCTTCCGGCTCGTTCATTTACCAAGACGGCAAAGCGTCACCACGTCACGTGAAGCTCCAACCGGTGCGTCTTGGCTCCATGAGTGTGTTTCTGTATTCCAGTCAGGTTGCCTTGCCTCCAGTGTTGTCAGTTAAGTCACCTCTCCCTATTGATCAGCTTTCCTAAAAATGCGTTTTCCATTGATTGACAGAGGAGTAATTAAATGATGAAGAGAGGACCCGGGGCGAGCAGCATTGACTGGCACCCCCAGATTTAACAATAAACCGCCTCTCTGATGGGAACTGCTATTTAATAACCTTAGAAATTGTATTTTTTTCACATCGAATCATTGATGATAACAGGTAGCAATCATTCCTCAGTAATTGCTGCTTTTCACTCGCCCCATTGGACAACCGAGACTCGAGAGTAGAGGATCAGAGAGAGGGGGGGGGGGGGGGGAAAGAGAGGTACTTGTCAACAAGTTTCTCTCTCTCTCTCACTCTCTCTCTCTCGCTCTCTCTCTCTCTCCCCCCTCGCTGCTTTCGCTATCTCTGTGGCCCCGATATGAACCCGCGCTCACAGCATCCACCAAGAAACATGTTTTTTCACCTCGTGTCAAGAAATTCTTCTCTCCATGTGGGGAGAGATGAAATGAAATGCGCCAGATTGGATTCACTTTCTGTCCCTGCTCCCAGGCCCCCGCAGAAACCAAAGGCTGCCGTGGAACTGATGACCGGCGTTTGACTCCGCCGGTTTGTCAAAATTTAGAAAAATAACCGATTTCTGCAGAGCGGCAGAGACGATGAGAGGGAGCGTCGAGATAACAATGCGAGGAGGGGAGGAGACGCGCCGGCGGCAGAAGGAGGGCAACAGGGGGGGAGGCTGCGGAGATGAAGCAGGTGAAAGAGAGCCAGGGCGTGAGAAGGAGGGATGGATGTACCGGAGGAGGGAGTGACAGAGAGGGGGAGAGGAGATGGAGGGGTTACCCTGGGTAACCCTCCATCCCCGCTGCCATAGCTAATGAGCCGGCCATGCAGGCTTGCCGGTCTCACAGGAGATAATTAAAAAGTGGAGCCGCGCATGCGGACGGGGCCAGTGCCAGGCGGACGGATTGAGACATGAAGAGGAGGGGGTTGCTCCGTGATAAGAAGCCACTCGCAGACAGATGACTGCAGAGAGCCCTGTCCCCGGTCCATAAGCTAGAACCCCCTTCAAAAGATCTCACGCCCAGACGCTGATTAGGACCGCTTTCAAGAGGCTCCAGCGCCAAACAGGCGAGACACTGTGATCCAGATTTCACCCCTTTCCACTAAAGTTGAAATAAAAAAAACAAACAAAAAAAGCATTGTTTTATTGTGGGTGCTGTTGCTGCTTGGTCGCGTCATGACAACGATGCTGTTCTTATGATGTAAACAGATCACAGCGATGCCGGGGAAGAGGGCAACATTTATTTTGTCTGTCTCAGTCAGGATCATCACCGTGTCCCCGTTTCGGGGGTTACGCCAGGGTCGCCTGTGAACTCGAGCTGACAGCACCCGGAGTTGTCAGGCAGGTGTTTGGGGACGCCTCTCCCGGGAGTCCAACAGGTATCTGCTCTAATCAGACACTTGACTTCACTCCGCTCAGCCGCTCGGCACAGCCATTCATAGCTCTTACGGAAACGGAAAGAAGGGAATGCAGTGGAGCTTGTGAGGGACATCTAAACGGGCTTGTTTGTATTGTGATAATGAGAAGAAGAGGAAAATACTTTTTGTTAAAAGGAAAGGAAGTGTGAAAGGAAAGTGATTAAGAAACACCCGACACGCCCTCTACTTACTGTACGGACTGATGAGGTGTCTTGGGAGCAGACCTCCACCTGCTCCAGCTTAGCTGCTGGAGGCCTGAGAAGAAGCTTGTGTAATGACGAGGTCATCACAGTGAATTAGTCTTGTAGCTGTACAGTAGCAGTACTTTGTCGCTACTATTACACAAAGAACAGTAGTTTCTGATGGAACTACTTCATGGTCACAGAATATAGGATGGAGATTTCAATGGTCGTGGAGACTTCTCTAAAAGTGTACTGTGCACCATTCCCCCCTTGTTGTGGCATGCATTTATTTCAAAATCGACACCACCCTCTTAATAACACAGTAACCACGTTTGACAGGAATGTGTTTAATCAAATTATTTGTATGTCGTTATTATATTGTATTGGTGACCAGGTAACTCCAGGTTCACATATGAGTCTCGTTGTCTTTAAATCCATCATTCAAACACTTTATTTGCATCTTCTGCTTAACAAAAGCAAAAGTGGAACTGCCCAAAATACATTTGAGTTATTATTATTTTTATCTCAACGGGTCGGACTTGCTGTATGTGAAATATTCTGCACAGTTTTACGTGCAGATACAACTTATCTGCATCCAATGTCATGCACTCTCATACATTCAAGAGAAGCTGTTTTAAACATTTAAAAGATGTTTCTATATTTGCACTAATGATGGTTTCCTGCATAACTCTTAATAAAACATAACAGCTGCCTCACATCTTTGGTCTTGCAGATGGAGTTGGTACCACCCTATGATCTGTGCTAAATGGAGCCTCGTGTGGTGTGTGTGGTGACAGGTTGATGTTTTAGCCCCGGCTGACGGTACAGCTACACCAGGCGCGTTGGCGCAGCAAACGGGCGCGGCCTAAGTGCACGCTTCCTATTAAATCCATGTTAATTCACTGTTGGAGCTCCACTGGCCACCTCAGCCGCGTGGCATTTCTCTACTTTTGGGCGATTTTTTTTTCAACTGCGCGCGGCTACACAAGCCTTTTCCATAGAAACAGGAGATAAAACGACGTAGAAATGTTTTTTGTAAACAGTGCAATCAATTTAAATGACATTGTACCAGAGACATAGAGCTGCTGTCGGATATGCTTATTGATAAATTTAAATACAAAGAACGAACATAAATACAATACAGTACAAACAGGTCCCACTGACCGATTTCAACAGTTACAGTTTGTAGCTCACATTTCAATTATATTAACAGTTATTAATTGCAGACTACTATAAATACACGAGCCTGGTTAACTTCTTGCCAGCAGAATGACACATCATCACAGACGGTTGACTTTAGTTCTGGAGGCTGCAGTCAGCTTGACAATACAATGAAATAACTGATTACATTTAAAATATGGAAAATATGAAATGTTTTATATATATTAAACGTTAATTATTTGGCCAATGTGTGTTAAATGCATGTGTTCATTGAAATCTGCCTATTTACATTTAGTGCTTCGGACAAATCCTTGCTACATCATTGATATTATTAGGCAACTAGTATGCATATGACATTATTGAATATTGGTGATGAAATTAGCATCCACATATGAATCTATGAGTTTATACCTGCAACATCAGCAGACCTTCAAAAATCCATTTAACTTACCCGGGAACACTAAAATGTTGAACAAATTTGCTGACGTTTACACAACGGCACAATAAAAGCAATTACTTAAAGCTGCAGAAGTATTAAGTGCTCCGTTCACATTCAAGCTCATCGGTTCACATGACTCCATGAGTCCAATGGAATAAATACGGTTGTGGTTCTCATAAAAAAATAAAACAAATAAAAAAAAATTATCTGTGTGTGTCTCACACACACTTGGCAGTAAATGCCAAGCTAGGACCATCTTTATGACTCTGGGTGTTATTGCCACGCTATCTACAGTACTAAATTCCTGCAATCCCACATGGAGACCTATCGTCTATAACTTAAATTAAGACAAATGGCCAATACTGTCGAACACTGGAGGGGGGGTCCATCCTGAATTAGTGCTGGACTCCTATGGCAAACAAGTGGACGACAAGTTAGTGTTAGCCTTTATGGGGTGCAATAGCACTTGGAGTGGACGCACCCGCACAGGCACAGTCCGCGATAAACCCGTCCATGCGAATCCACGACGGCGTGCAGCCGGAGACGTATACATAAGCTACAAATTGAGACATTCATTCGCTGTCTGGTGGTGTTTACAATCTCATGCATCGGGCAGAGTGGAGTCGTTGAGCGCTGCCCCAGGCCTTGTAAAGCTGGCACGGGAGCCAGCCATGCGTCTAATGGGGTGGAATGGCCTTTTTAATCAATTCCCCATGCATTGATTTGGCTTGGCCCTTGTGACTCGAGGTTTCTCGAGAGCCGGCGTTTGATCCGGCCTTAATGTGGTCTTAATGCCTGAGAGAGAAGGCAGGAGAGAGAGAGAGAGAGAGAGAGAGAGAGAGAGAGAGAGAGAGAGAGAGAGAGAGAGAGAGAGAGAGGAGAGGAGAGAGAGAGAGAGAGAGAGAGAGAGAGAGAGAGAGGAGAGAGAGAGAGAGAGAGAGAGAGAGAGAGAGAGAGAGAGAGAGATGAGAGAGAGAGAGAGAGAGAGCTTTCCTTTAGTGTGAAATATTGGCCTCTAAATTGCTGCCAACAGCGTATGAACCTGCCCTGCCTCACAACCATAGTGTGATGCCAGGGCCAGCCCATGTCTTAATTTCACAATGGCTGACATTTTTGGATGCCACCCCCAAGTGTCTTAAAAGTTTTTTTTTTTTGTTTTTTTTCCCAATTCATAAAGCATATATTATGCGTCCCTGTCTGCTGAAATGGCAGAATTTACACACTATCCCAGTCCCATAAACTGAATTTTAATTAACAGTAAAAACCGTGCAATGGTTTGGAAAGGCGGTAATGGCGATTTTTACACGGTGTGCAATTTACAGTGTGTGGTTAGTGTATTTCAGCGATATAATCACGGGGGGGGGCTTACATCCAGACACCAGCACAACAGAAGTGCCTTTGTTTGTCTGCAACACACCAGAAGAAAATAGTGAGCGCATTAAAGCACAATGAGCTACAATGAAGCGTGTTGTGCGTTTCGCCATCTCATCACCGCTGGGAGCTCGACGAGATCGGAAGTTGGCAATAATTTCTCCTGAGGGGCCATTGAGCTGAAACAATGGGAGCTGAAAGGCACACCATGCGGCTGGACGGATGTGGTGGTTGTCTCAAATTGGCCTGAAACAGATAAAGCAGCACACCCAAACTGACTGGCAGCAGGTGAATTGCGACGGAAGAATGCGCTGTATAATGTGCTCAAGTTTCCCTGTTCTCATAATTGATCTGTTTCAGGTTATCTATGCTTGCTCAGTTCTTTCTTTCTTTTCTTTAATACTGTTCTTCTCCTCCGTGCTTTCATTTAGTCTTTTTGCAATTTATTTTGTCATTGGTTTTTGTGATTTTGCTCCCCTCTCCATGCTCAAAACTCAGGAAGATGACTGACCACTTGGCTCCTTTAAGACCTAATGAAGATCCCATAAAGCATTTAAACTGTTATTTTGTTACATCAACAAAGGTGCTTTGGATAATATAAGGTGTGTGCGTGTGTGTGTGTGTGTGTGTGTGTGTGTGTGTGTGTGTGTGTGTGTTTTATTCAGCAACTTTTACTCATATAATACTTGTACTCCCATAATCTATGTACTCTGTACAATGGATAAACTTAAAACAATTTAATCTACGCTCCAAATATGGAGGTCGCTCTATGTCCCCGTGACGCTCAACACGTTTGTACAAATAAAAAATATAGAAGTAACATGTTGTGGAATACGTCCAGTCACTAAATCACAAAACAAACACAGCGCCTCGCCTCCCACCTCTAGTTCCGCATTAAACTCTTCTGTCTAAACCAATGAAGTCGACCGGCTGAGCGGACGGCAAATTAGGAGATTTGCAGATCAGGTTTGAAGCAACTGACCCCGTATTCACCCAGGCATCTCTCTCTCTCTCTCTCTCTCTCTCTCTCTCTCTCTCTCTCTGTCTTCCTCTTCTCTGTTGTGAATGGCGCTCACCTCCCCCCCGTCATGCTGAGCATGTTGCTGGAAAAAAACGGGGCATGAAAAAAACATCAGAGGGAAAGAACCCACCATGACGCAATGTTTCATCCCTTGGTGCAGACACACTGGGTGTGTTGGGGGCACGGGGGGGACACCTGAAGCCCCCCGCCGTGAGATGAACTCTCAGTAAGTGCAGCGAGGGGGGGGGGGGTTGTTGGCTAGACTCAGAAAGAACTGATAGAGAACTGAGACCGAGCGGAAAGAGAGAGAAGCCTGGAGATAATGTCGGGATGCACCGCAGCCTTGAGTTGGGTATAACTGATGCAGAGGGCTGCCAAGCACAGCCTTGCCTGTCTGCGACACACTTTGTCGAGCTCTGCTTGTGTCTGTGGTTTGTTTTGCCTTTGGCCGTGTACTTTTTTTTTTCCAATTGCTGTTTTTTTCCAATTTATTGTCTTTTCAGTTCACTTTTTTCTCCCTGTGCATGTTTGTTTTTGACCCCCCCCCCCCCCCCCCCCCCCGTACATATATTTATATAAGTTTGCATCATTGTAGAAACAAATTGAATCTGAAAATTGTCAACACACACCAAAGCGAGACATTAGCATTTAGTTGGAATAAAATGCAAACAAGGGACACGATGGGACACGAACCTTGTACCTTTTTAAACTCGTCAAACAATTAAAAACTTCTCTTTTTGGTGCAAACCCAACAGACGCAGCAAGGTGGAAAGAAATGGGAAAAGAGTTTGGAAAATATTCAATCCAGAATAAACAAAGAAGCATACTAGAAAATATAAAAAGTCATATGCACTAGTTAAATAAATTAATTTAATTGTTCACTCTAGAATTATGGATCAGAATAATAAAAAGTCATAAAAAAATAGTCATTTTAGACCGTCCGGGTGGGTTGAAACAGTGGATAACAAAGGGAATCACAGCACGGTGCACTTTAGAGAAGGAGGGGGAGCTGGACAGTTTCCAGAATATGAAACATAAATATGATTCAAGTCTCGGTACCTACAACTGAGGGACCACTGTAAGAAAGAATTCAAAAGGGACCCCTCCGTGCAAGTCAAGGGTGTGATCCAAATTATAATCAGGTCATACAACGGAACAAAAACTAGAATTATATCTGCACTATATCAAAAACTGACGACAACTACAATAAGTATTAAACTAAATATATAAAATTATTTTTCTTTTATATTTTTAGTTGAATACTTGTATGTGGAAGTCAGAGTTCAACATAATAGTTTGGGATGATGACTGGCAAAAACATGAGGAAAATACATTAAACATCCATCAATTCACGTGTGTGTAAAACACTATTACTGCTTCAAAACATGAAAAGACTCTCTTTTATCCATATCTTTGCTTTTATTTTCATCAAAGGTGACACATGCAGCCAGTGGTCCATAAGTAGATTTAAAATTAAAAACATGCATGTATCATATTCTGTAAAGGGTCATTGGAGAAAGGGCTGTAATGGTCAAACTTTAAATATCGTTGTGTAGCTTTTATAGCAGGGCTAACTGCGCCCATGTGGTTCTTCTCTTGTTAGACAGTAAAGATCAGGACCGCTCAGCAGCAGTATTTTTACTGTGTGTGTGTCGTGTGTAGGGACCATTTGTAACCCAGGCTCCTCCCTTATACCCAGAGGACGGGGGACGCCATTGCCATAACTCAGTCACCCTTAACTGCTTGTTCATTCAATGTCTGTGGCATAGCAGACGGAGAAGTATTGTGTGTGCATTTTGTGTGTCTGCCTCTGTGTTTGTTGCCAACTCTGAGATGACTCAAACGGCAGATGAGCTCCGCACCGCTTTGAAACTATCAGGAATTATGCTTGAGAGTGTGCGTGCTCAGACAATGCATGCACCCTGAGCGCTCCCAAGGGGGCAACTGAATGAAATGGCATATGTTGATTCCATGTCGTTAGCTGGAGCCAACCAAGAAATTCCTCCCACATTGGCTGTTGTTCAAGCCGATCGGGCACAAATTTACTGCGAGCATCATTAACTGGTACGAGCAACCCGGATGGGCCTCATTTTTATAAAGTTTTCCAATCCCCCAACAGATTTATCAATACCTGTGATACAATTGAGGTTGGTGCAAATTCAGCTTTTGGGCTTGCATTGCACTTGATGTGACATGTGGACAACTCCCTTTTAATTTAACATGTTTTTCAGGAATTAAAAATTTCAAAGCATTTTTCATTCTTCTCTTTAAATGTTTTTGTTTTGTGCTCATTTTAAAATGATGTGAATGTTATTCCGTGATGCAACCAATGTGAAGGTGTGAACGTAACCACACATACAGACGTTAACATGCACATATAACTTTTTAATAGGTTTTAGTGAGGATGTAATCGTCACCCAGTCTTCAAACCTCAGACATTTGTCCTTCCTCGCAGTGCAACTCCATAGACATGTGGCACAAAACGTATTTTGCCACCGGTTTCGACGTTAACAGCCCAAATAGTGTTTTACGGCCCACTAAACCCCACGGCAGGAACCTTTATGACTCACCTCCTCCATGCCTCACGACTGGCCCAAGTTACCTAACACGTTGATAGGCTTAACCGTTGGGTCACGTCACACTCGCCAATGCGGATCAGAACCCCCGCATTCACATCGCACTCTTCCCTGTGACGACACAGTAAGCAGCGCGCAAAGTAAAATGTGCTTTACACCGGAAACATTGCTGAGCCCTCAGACATGTGTCGGATCGCGTAACGAGAGCAGAATGCGGACAATAAAAAAAAAAACATTGTTTAGTGGTAATATTTGTATAGTTGCTCTCGCTCTCCCCCTCACACACAGGAACCAGACAAATGATAGACTGGAAGGGGTAAGAGGAATCTTGGAAACGTACTCAGGGGAAAATAGTTCAAACCTTTCCAACGTCTGCATCTCACGCCACAGTTCTCTTTATCATTCTTGGTAATCCTGTCGCTCGTCCAGCGAGCTCATCCGCCTCTCCTCCTGCGCGGATCCGTCTCTTCTCCCCGGCCTTCTCTGCACCGCCTCTCGTCTATAAACACCAGCGATCTGCCTCTGTAACGATGTGTGCGTGTGTCTAGACCTCACACAGACGCCCTAAATAAAATGAAGCTGTGTTTTCTCCTCCATATCCAGACACACATCCTCCAGGTGCTTTTGCTAATGACGTCACTGTAAAACCTGTCAATTCGAAACGGCTACGAGATATCTACAGTATGAAATACAATACGTCAAACAACGCCAAAGAAAGGGAAAAGGCCTCGGATCTGCTCTGCATTCTCCTGGTTTTAACTGTTCTTCTGTGGAAAAGGCATCATAGAGCAGGGAGAAGGACAAAATTCTTCAAAAGCGGTGGAAGCCCATTGATGGAAAAGCCTGGTGGATGAGGAGGCTGACGAAGTATTCACACGAACACACTGTATTCTAAAGTACTAAGTCACACCAAACAAAATGCAAAGTCAGTGGATGACCGAGGTTTTTCTAGCTTCACCGTAAAAGAAAAGAATCTCTGGAAGTTGTTCACTCAGACAAGGTTTTAAAAATTGGGAACATTGCCAAAGCAAATGCTTTTGATGTGTTGTTACATTTGGTATATGTATTGAACTGTATTCCCTTTTTTTTTTTCCAAATCGATGTAACATATTTCAGAACTAATTTGATGAGAACACGACATAGACGTCTGACTAATTGCATATTGTTTAGAATTATTTGCTTTGTTGATGATTCCAGCATGTAGGGGATGTTGGCTCTTGACAAACAGTCTCCAGTGGCTCCAGTTACTTCCCTTGTGTTTCCCTTTTTCCCCGTGTCTCCTGTTTTCCCGTCCGTGTGTCTGTGTGTGTGTGTGTGTGTGTGTGTGTGTGTGTGTGTGTGTGTGTGTGTGTGTGCGTGTGGTGTGGGTGTGGCTTCCTCCCTTGTCACTCTCTGGCTCCCTCCTGATTGCGGCTCATTCACCTCACCTGCCCAGCCTGCACATCTGCCTTCCATCAACTCAACAGCATATCTGCTCCGGTTCTCCGTCCACTCATCGCCAGATCGTTGTTTCAACTTCAGTCTATCGCGCTCGGCTGCTCTGCCGCTCTGCATTAGCATAGTCAGAGTTCTTCTTCGTGTTGTTCACATTCCCTGTGCTCACCGTGCTTCCTTGCGCGTCCAGGATCACTTCCCCCGGGTCCGCCTGCCTTGGTAAACCCCCAAGCTTATCCCCCGCCAGCCACGCTCACTCCCCCGTAAGCCTGTCCTGCTCAGCTCTGCCATCCGCCATCGCCTCTCCACCTTCTGCCGTGCCTGCCGCCCTCATTGCCCTTTATCCCTGCGACGAACCCCTTTTCATATCACCTAGTTTCATTGTCTGTGTCTGCGTTTGGGTCCGCCTTTACCAGTCGGAGCGCGCACTGTGAAACGGACCACATCGACGGTAAAGGATAATATAGGTAACGTGCTCAAAAGAAAAACAAAAAAAGAAAAATTTGGTTAATATGCTGACGTGCACATCCCCACACATTCCTCAGTTGAGGTATTATAAACATAGCGTGGAGTAGGAAGTTAAATGATCTCTCTTACGGCAGCAGTCTGTGTTTACTGTGAATGGAATCAGGCTGAGGGATAAATTTACATTTACATTTACATTTACATTTAGTCATTTAGCAGACGCTTTTATCCAAAGCGACTTACAAGGGAGAATAACATTCAGCTACATTGCGACAGAGATTAGTGTAATAACAACATTGGTATAACAATAAATACTGCAAGGTGGTGCTAAGTAATTGTAGATTAGGACAGGAGGTACTCACTGAAGAGCTGGGTCTTCAGGTGCTTCTTAAAGACAGAGAGGGAGGTCCCCGCTCTGGTCATTTTTGGCAGCTCGTTCCACCAACGTGGAACTACAAATGAGAATAGCCTGGATTGCCGTGGCTGTATGGCCGGCAGAGCCAGGCGACGCTCATTTGACGAGCGCAGCATCCGGGGGGCAACATGTGCTCTTACAAGAGCATTTAAGTAGGCGGGAGCATTCCCAGCAATCACTCTGTAGGCCAGCATAAGAGACTTGAACTTGATGCGGGCGGCTACAGGTAACCAGTGGAGCTCGATTTCCAGCGGAGTGACATGTGCCCTCTTTGGCTGGTTGAACACCAGTCGCGCCGCCGCATTCTGTATCATCTGAAGTGGCTTCACCGCACAGGCCGGCAAGCCTGTTAAGAGGGCGTTGCAGTAGTCGAGACGGGACATCACCAAGGTTTGTACCAGCAGTTGAGTGGCATATTGGGTCAGGTACGGCCTGACTTTTCGGATGTTGAATAGTGCGAAGCGGCAGGACCGGGAGACGGCGGCAACATGGTCCGAGAATGTCAGTTGGTCATCAATAATGACACCAAGATTCCTTGCAGCCTTGGTAGGAACAAGAGATAGAGAGTCAATTTTAATATCAATGTTGTGATAAATACCTTGTTTGGCCAGGAAGACCAGCAGTTCCGTTTTCGCCAGATTTAGTTGAAGATGATAATCCTTCATCCATGTGGATATGTCAGCGAGACCATCCGAGATCCGCGTCGAGACAGTAGGGTCGTCGGGCGGGAAGGACAGATAGAGTTGAGTATCATCCGCATAGCAGTGATATGAAAAGCCATGTGAGCGGATGATCGGGCCCAGTGAGGTGGTGTATATGGCAAAGAGGAGGGGTCCTAGCACCGAGCCTTGGGGCACCCCTGTGGTGAGGTTGTGAGGCACAGACAGCTGGCCTCGCCATGTCACACTGAACGAGCGCCCAGTAAGGTAAGATTCGAACCAGGAAAGTGCACTGCCCGTTATGCCCATGCTTGAGAGTATGGACAGGAGTATGCAATGATTGACAGTGTCAAAAGCAGCTGATAAGTCTAGCAGAATGAGAACCGAGGATTTGGCAGCAGCTCTAGCAGTTTTTAAGGCCTCTGTCACAGACAACAGGGCTGTTTCAGTGGAGTGTCCGCTTTTGAAGCCAGATTGAAGTGGATCAAGAAGGTTGTTTCTTGACAGGAATTCCGTAACCTGTCTAGAGACCGCCCTCTCTAAGGTTTTGGAAAGGAATGGGAGGAGAGAGACCGGCCGATAGTTTCCTACTTGATTGGGATCAAGTGCCACATACATAGTGTATTATGGAAGAGATTTTTGGGTAGGACTTGATTTTACACAATGGTTATTACCAAGTGTAAGGCAAATACCTATATTTTGTACCAATTCCTAGTATGGACTTATATATATATTTTAATTACAAAAAATAAATAAAAACAACAGTGTAGTAACAGGACAGTAATTTGAATGTTTCCTGGGTAATTAGGAGGTAATCGATGTATAAGAAGGTAATACACTACAATACAGACTATTGCTATGTACTGTATAACATTGTAAGTAACAGCATGACAAGCATATTAGAATAATTGTATTGTTTACAAATAATTATATGTATGCTTTCTTGTGATGTTATATTGGCAGGTACAGTAGAGAGCAGTTTTCCACCAACACAGAGAGAAATGTCACCATTAAGTCTTTTGAACTCTTTAGTTCAAAAGAGTGTTACGAAGTAGTTTTACCGACTTTGCTCTCGTTGGTTCTTTCTACAGTCATTCTCGAAACACTATACAGTATACTGCAAAGCTCGGCCTAGATAGACCCCGATGGTCAGTATTCCCCACAGGGGGAATCTGGAGTTGGAGCCAAGCTTACACAACGGGACAACTGGGCCCAGTAGTCAGCTTGACTGAAGAATCTTCCTGATGGTCAATCTTGAAATATAATCGGATAAATTGTTTGGCGCCATATCAATGCCCTGAGGCAGGTTAGAGGAGGGACTAGACCTCTGTTCAAATCTTCGACCGTGTAGCCACTAATAGAACCATAAATCTTGCATCAATTCCAATCGCTATCTGCCCCTCAACTTCCGATTCACAAAAGATATTGCTCTAATAATATGACAGCGCAAACACGGCAGTAAAGTTTTGCGGGGGGGGGGGCTGCAAAAATGAAAAGGCACCAGTTCGCTGCGTGAATCAGAGCATACCTATCAAACAAGGGCAATTGTTCACCGTCCCCGGAGGGCGGTGGGGTCAGCCACACGAGAACCGGGTAACGGGGTCTCCTTGGGGGGGAACCAGACAATTGCCCTTATTTGACAGGTATGGTCTGATCGCACAGCGAACTGGTGCCTTTTCTTTTTCTGGTCCACGCTTCAGTTACCACCAGCTCTTCACTCTAACTGCATGTGGCTATTAGTGTTGGTGTTTGTGAATTGGACTTTGTTGCAATGAGGCTCATTTGCATTGAAAGTGGCCGATTTTGAGCCAAATGCAGGCACGTGTGGGAGTGGGGGGATGGGGGGCACCTGCCCCTGCCCCTTTGCCTCTTTACCCCATGGTGCCCTTTTTATCAGGCTCATTTCTTTTTGTTTTTTCTTAAGCGTGAATGGGTATTGAGGAAGCAGATTTTCTGGGTAAGATATGCATATTCATGAGGAATATATCCCCGACACGCCCGCTAGAGCGCCAAAATGCCTATAACCGGAGCTAGTTCCATGTGCCTTTTCTTTTTTTTTTGAGCACCTGCCCCTGTTAACATCTCTGCACGGGTCTGGCGAAATGTATGAATAATACCTAATTTAAATACATGCAAACAACACTGGAGCACCGAGATGCTATATGTGTGGCAACACAGTTAACAGTAGGTTCACACGGCCAGCGAAGTTGCACTGCAGAGCAACAGGCTGCAATGCATTTGAAACAGAGCTTAGTTCCATCCAGCTGCAGAGACGAGCTGACAGCTTCGCGGCAACAAGGAAAGTTGAGTAGGTTTCAACTTTACAGATTTCTTTTTTTTTTAACCTTTGCTGTCAGCATGTATACTACATGGAGTATTTCTATGCTATTGCATCTAGGACAGAGTTAGTCTGCAAGTGGAGCTGAAGTTCTCAACCTGCAATGCAACTCTTTATTAATTCTTAAATCGTCAAGAACTGCTGCAATAACTCTGTCCTGTGGACGACCTGTAGAATGACAAGAGCACAGTTTTTTGTTGTACAGAACCACCACCAACCCCCCTCTTTGGTGAACTATTTTACCATGTTTGGGTCTATAAACAACTAATCACTCCTCCAAGAGGGGGAGATTCATCTCAGGTGAGACAAATAAACATGGAACCAAACAAGATGTACATGGAAAAACATAAACATAGAAACAAACAAAAACATGTACACGGAAAAACAGTTAATCAAGTCCAGGAAAACTGAATCAGCAATTGGTCACGTGGCCTCACGTGGAGAAAGGAGAGAGATGTAACAAGGAGGGTGTTGGGGTGTGTTCAAAGCAGGTGTTTGTGGTGTGTGTGTGTGTCTGTGATGAGACCACCTGTATGTATATGTGTGTGTGTGTATGTGTTAAGTAAACACCGGTGAGTTTACATGACTTGTCCCAATTGGTTGTGGTGTATAAGGTCGGTATTATGTCGTGGCACCTCCAAGCAGCGGAAAAGGCCCAGAAGCAACTCCTGAGTCCCACAGCCGTACAGACACCCCACGGCAGCAGGAAAGCCCCGAGCACCCCACCCTGCACCCACAGAAGACCCCCCGGCCCCCAGAGAAGCCGGAAGCCCATGGAGCAACCCCCACGGCTGGCCCCGAGGAGCCTAACCCAGGAAGCATGAGGAGGCCCTGCACCCCTGAGGTGCACACATACAACCCACCCTCATGTGCAGGCACAAGACGCAGCCGCAGGTGCAGAACCCGGGCCGCAGGAGCCAGGCACGGAACGTAGGCCCGGAGCCAGGTCCCCACCCTCCTGTCTCTGCATGGAACGGGTGGCCAAACCAGCTCCTTTTAGGTGTTTTGTTGGTTTAACCACCATGAACAGCAATTCCTCATCAGCATGAACAAGCTCCAAAGCTGTGCGTGCAGCTATGTTTGCTTTTTGCACTCTTCTTTGTTTGCTATTTCCTGCTTCACACAGTTCTTCCTCTCAACAGCTCCCCGTGGTTTCTGAGAATACTGCAACGGAGAACGTGGCAGCTATAAACGGCCCGCACTCTCTGCGCGGGCGCGGCGCCCGTGCAAAGGTCTAACCAGGGATTCGGGGGGGGCATTTCACCCTTTGCGGGTGCTTTGAGAATTACACGGTTTCTTTTTGTCTTATTTGCAAGGGTTTAGTGGGCCGCAAAAGCCGCACAATCCTTTTGTGAATTTGGCCCTCAGTTTCTCTGGAGCGGCACATCCCATTTGGAGCCTTGCTTCATAATTGCAGTATGGTTCCCTCTCATTAAGCAGTGACTGTTTACACACTTCCGGATAATCTGTTTAAAGCACTAATTGAGTACTCACTAACCAATACACAGAGCGCATATAAACACTTTGCAGTTAGATTAGGATAGCCTGCTCAGCCTTAAACATTAACTGTAGCTAAGATTTTAATTTGAATGAAGGGGCTTGACTCAGAGCATTTCAACCATTACACCAGCAGATGTTCTAATTTAGCAATATTTTATCATTATTTTGAGTTGAGAGAAAGGAATCGCTGGGAGGCTTGCATTATGACTGTTATGAATTCAGCAGATGTATGAAAGATCCTGAGCCAGATTTCTGTACACACAAACCGTATATATGCAGTATTGAAAGCTCAATACATACATATATATATATATATATATATATATACATATATATATATATATATATATATATATATATATATAAATAATATAAAAAATATTTTACTTCATAGTGAAAAAACATCATATCAAAGAGCATCTGTGTTGGTGGGAAACAAGTCCTTGTTGATCAGCTTGTATTTTTAAACTAATAATTAGCAGTTGAGACAGAATAGAGAATGAACCACTACCAATTTAAACTAATTTACTTTGGTTTTGAGAACAGGGCTGTTGTGGTGTCCATGTAAATGTGCTGATGGCCACCAATTCGCTTTGGCATTCACCTTTTAACTGTTGTTTGATTAAAGGCTGTTTTTACTTCTTATGTGAACTTTTGGTGCTGGGATAATCAGTATGTGAAGAATAACAGTTAAACCTGATAATAGTATTTGTGTTTTGACAATCTATGAAAACATACCCCATACTGAATAAAATATATATAGCTATAATTCTGACTTTGTGGTTGTTTCTTTTCACCATTCAAGCTACTAGAGTGACAGCCTCCATCTGTTACAGTAAGAAACCCACGACTGGAGATCAGGCTCCATCTGGACTGCATTACTGTGAGCTTAGTTTGTATAGAACCATTTTCCCAGACATTAATAAGCTGCATAGAAATCTCTGCCTCCCATTGCAATATCTTAATTTAGTGCGTGACTAACCAAACAATTCAATTTGACACTGCTTTGAAAGTCTGGGTTAACATTTGGAGCTATGCTGGGCCAAAAAGTATGTATTTTATTAGGTAAAACACTGTTGCAGTAAACACGTTAGCAGGTTCAGCAGTTCAGAATTTTCTTTTAAAAGAGTTTTTGTGCAATTCAACGTCTTCCTCTCACCCAGCCTGAGCATATTAAAACTTCTGGAATCAAACAACTGGTTCAGTCATGAAGTGTATGGCACAAGAGGATGTAATGACAAGCTCATCATTAAACAGGTGATAACGCACACACACACACACACACAAAGACTTGTGCTTGCTCTGTGGACAATGGGTGAATAACTGACCGCTCTTTAAGACCCTCGGTGTGACCTTGTGAGTCTCAGCTGATGCCAGATGGATTCAGCCTTCTGAAAAGAAAAGCAGAGCAGCTGATCCTCTTTGACAACTAATGATTTTTCAGTCTTTTTATTTGAAGGCGTTGTAAAGAAGGGGAGAGAAGCCAGAGCTGTTATGTAACTTGGGCAAATGGATGCCAGAATATCTAAACTGTTACATTGATTATTATCTCAAATGAATGGAATATGTTTTGACAGTTCATTATAATGTATATCCTTTAAGTATATTTCGGGTTAAAAGCAATGTTTTTGTCTGTGTCATTTAGACCTAAAAACCCCTTAAGATAGACTATTCGGGTTGTTCACAGTTCACAGTGTTCACAGTGAGTTGTATTGCAGGCTACTTCCAGTATTTTTCGGTTGTTTATTTATTTATTAATTCTGTTGCACTCACAACATTAATCTCACAGCAACTGCCACATTTTCGACAAATATCTAATTTTAGCACCAAATCATGACAATATCAAGCTCTTGTTAAAACGGGGGGAAAGTGTACTGGTGGGGGGGGAGTGATGTGTGATCCAATCTGGCACGCCTACTCGCTGTGAAATAAGACTGATTCTTCACACTTGTTCTGCCTCTTCTTGACTAAGCGACAACAAGTCCCAAAGTCTATTTAGCCAGTCAGCCACACATCTATATCGAAAAATCCTCCACCTCAAAACTTGCGTCTGAGCGCACTGCCGGCTATGGTCACTTTTGCCTATAGAAGACTTTCTTTTTTTTAATCACCGGTTTCCATGATGTTGGTATAGTGATGCATGACGTCAATAGCCTCATGAGCACAGGTTAAAATGTCTTGCCATTGAGTCGGGTTCATAATGCTGCTCCACATTGTCGCACTCGCGCTGGCACTAGTGGTGGCGTGCTATCGCAGCTTGGAGCTGGTTTATGGGGATTCGTGATGGCACCGCCTGAGGTTCTCTTAGTCCGCGTAGGGACGGTGTGTGAAGTTGTTCGGCTAAATCAGGCTTTAGTGTGCAGCCATCAGCACGAGGGATTTCATTGGATGGATCAGATATACCTTAATATTGCATGGAAAGTATCTTAATTGTACCAACCTACAGCCCAGCATGAATGCAAATTGGATAAGTGGGGGAATTTTAGTTTTGTAACGTGTTCTGTGTTTTTGGAGTTTAACTTTTAGTTTGATATATTTATAGTAATCATAACCTCCAAAACCAGATATAAAATATATACTTTAATTTTTAATGTAAACACTACTAGACATCTTTCAATGATCTATGTGTGCACAGCTTCAATCATCCAGTTATGCCAATTTCAATTACCTATGTTTACGTGATTGAAGTCGTATTGAGACAAGTGTAACGACACATCTGTCCAAACAGGTAATCCAATTATTTTTTAAGCCCCTTCATGGAACAACATTTTTGTCTGTTTGGATGTCTGAACACAAATGAGATCCCCTACAGACATGTAATTGCTTCTTCAGAACCAAATCTTTCATCCCTCTTTAATTGCAGTCATAATTGTTCCCCAGGGGCCGAATATATCAAGAGGTTTAACGTCAAATTTCATCGAAGACACGTGTTTTGTTAAAAATCCACCTAAACAATGTTGAAAACCTTGCAAAGCCCATTGCTGTAAGTCCAGCACGAATTTCAACTTATTTGGACACATCTGAGAAAGATGTAAGGCCCAAATGATTACCAAAAGTCTGACGGCCCCGAGTGAAAGGCCTATGGTTTTGCAGACGCTGCAGAATGGTTGATTGTTGGCAATTAGTTAAGTACACAGAAGTTGCTGGGAACGGGAGCTTATTCATATGCAGATTCACGAGCCATCCTGCTTTTTCAAATCAGAAGTACGCACAATGAATGAAAATTATGTTAGGATCTTGAGGATCAAGCTTTCGATGAAATCCAGGCACATCCTAATAACCATTAACAACCCAGGGACGGGAACCAGAGGGGGAAGTCTAAGTGCGGGTTGAAAGGATTCATGGACGGATAGAAAAACATATGGTGCATAAGACTATGCAGTTTATGTTTTCTCTCTGCTATTTTCTTTCTCTTCTTCTGCCTCGTCGATGTTACAGACACATGCACGCTGACAGTTACTTGGTGTGTAAATTACGTAGGACTCTCTATGCAGTATATACACAAGATTCAGTACCAAGGCTTGGACACACCTACTCATTTAAAGATTTTTGAATCTTTAATATTAATCTTGAATATTTTCTGCATTTTAAAATAATAACAAAGAGATCTAAAAAGACCTATGAAAGAACACGTGGAATTATGTAGTAACTAAAAAAGTGTTGAACAAATCAAAATATTTTTTGATATATATATACTGTATATATATTTTTTTGTTTTGTTTTGTTTATATATATATATATATATATATATTTAATAATATATATATGTATGTATATACAGTATATAGCCACTTTATATAACCACACACTGACACAAACAGAAACAAAGGTTACATTAACAGGTTCATCTACTCTTCACATTGTAATGTGAAACATGGTTGGTGTATATATATATATAGACTAGAGAGGAGTTTATACCAGTTGATGTGCAGCCTTCAGTCATCACTGGTGTCATTGTGATATATAGTAGGAGCCAAGGTGATTATATACTTTGATTATACACTTCTCTTGTTGGAAATGACAGTGGTGTGAATTCCTTATGCGCAACTTATCAAAGACACAGAACTAGTCTGCCAGGAAATGCAAGGGCAGAAGCAACAACCGTGCAGACAGGGTGACCGGCATTTTAAAATGAGCGAAGCTACCAGCCTTCAACATTTGCAAAGATGAGTTGCTGGTTAATATTAATACAAATAGTAATACTAATACTAATACTTGTGAAATGTTAAAGAAAGATCCAACAGAAGCTCTCCTCAAACCTCTGATAAATGAGGAGAACGACTCAGACCATCTCGTCCCCACAGACAGCTCTGCTCCATGGATTTATTGTACCTGGAATCCATAGAAGAGGCATTCCTCTTTGTCCCATAGTAAGATAAACCAGCTCTATCCCATATTATGTGTCAACGGCACCAGTAGAGATAATTATACCCTTCCTAGAACCTGTCGAACAACACTATGAGAATACAAAAAAACTGGCAAAAAAAACAAAAAACGATGGAACATAACTGTGCTGCAGTTACAGCACAACTGTCCAGAAGATGAGATTTTTATTTTTCGTGATGTAGTGTCTCTGTTCTCAGGAAACCCAAGTTGACGTCATCCTGAAGTCAGCCAGGAACATTTCCATCAAAGTGCAGTACAGCGAGAGCAAGCAAAACAGTTTTTGGTAATATGGTCGTGTTCCATGCTGAAGCCCCTCCAGCAGAACATGTGAACACACGTGAAGCGCTGCTAAATGGAGGTGAGCCTGGAAACGGGTGACGTGGACAGTCGACCAGGATTGTGGGGTTAGACACTAACTCTCACCTGGATTACTCTCCTAAAAAGAAAAGCTCCTCGTCAACAACTTGTTTTTGAACGTAAACAATCACGTTTACATCTCAGTTTCTTGCAAACAAAACACACAGCAGTGGCGTTCATTCAGGCCAGGGTGTGGCGGTGTGGCATGGAAATTATTTTTGTCTACCCATCAGGAGACAAAAATCAGTTTGTTGATCAGTTTAATGATCATCTCATTATCGCAGAGTTCCTGTAACATCGGCCAGTAGTCCAACATGCGAAAGTGTGAAAAATGAATTACACTATGTGTGTGTGTGTGTGTGTGTGTGTGAAACGTCATTGATATTAAATGATGCATTGAACCACTCAGGGCAAGAGATTAAAATAAAAGATTTCGAACTGATCGATTTTGGATTTAGAAAAAAGATGATCTCAGGAAAAGGGTTTTTCTTGTTTTTATTTCTACATTTGTGAATACTAGAAAATGGATCCACACAAACACACACACTTGGTAATGCTAGTGATAGTAATGTTTGTTTAACGGGTCCCTCCATGCCTCAGCGTCCGCTGCCTTCTCCTCCAACAGGTGAAGTGCAAGTCAAAAGAAACAATGTCAAAGTTTTACCGTCAAACGTTCTCTTCTCCTGCCAATGACTCACTTTCCCCGTCTCTCTTTCAGTCCATCCTCCGTATCTTCCCTGTCTGCCCATCACTTGCCCTTTTGGTTAATTCATAGTGTTGTGTTTTTTCGAGTCCGTTGGGCTGCTGAGTCCAGACTGCAGGTCTCGGATGCTGGATTGGATCTGGTGGTGATCAGCTGTGATAGCTCCTTGGTTTTTGCTTGAATAGAAACGTCATCCCCAATGCCCGTTGGGTCTAAGACCTCGCTGTCTTTCCATTGACTTACTCTTACTCCATTGGATCGGGTTTTAGGACCGCATGAGAATAGATCAGATTGTGTTGTCTCCACGTGTGAACGTAGCTGTAGTTCCAAGACCCAGATACCACTGGATACATGGTTGGTCAAATATTTTCCTCCTGTAGCCCCAGGTTTTGACTAGCAGAGAGTGACTGGAAATGTACAAGGGAGGTTGGTTGGATTAATCTGGGGATTTTGGAGAGACGTGGTGCACGCACACACACACACACACACACGCACACACGCACGCACGCACGCACACACACACACACACACACACACACACACACACACACACACGCACGCACGCACGCACACACACACACACACGCACGCACGCACGCACT
Source organism: Zeus faber (assembly GCF_960531495.2). NCBI lineage: Eukaryota > Metazoa > Chordata > Actinopteri > Zeiformes > Zeidae > Zeus > Zeus faber. The sequence goes on along the minus strand of NC_137193.1, from coordinate 57,975,727 downwards.
CACACAAAGACACACAATACCAAACAAAAGTACTTCTCTGACCTTGGCTGCTGTCAGAGGAAGAATGTTTGATTACCTTGGAGAGAGAAAGGGAGAAGGCGTGTGTGTGTGTGTGTGTGTGTGTGTGTGTGTGTGTGTGTGTGTGTGTGTGTGTGGTGTGTATGTGTGTGTGTGTGTGTGTGTTGAGCCAGATGTGGCTGGGAGAGAGGTCTGTGTGTGTGTGTGTGTGTGTGTGTGTGTGTGTATGTGTGTATGTGTGTGTGCGGGCGCGTACGCGTGGACCTGA
>NC_137193.1:57815441-57970441 GCF_960531495.2 Zeus faber | reverse complement strand
CCTGATGATCATATTAAAGTGTGAATCCCTCCAGGCTCAGGATCCCTTTTCTTCTTTTTACTCAGAAAGAGCATCTGTTCCTGTTTTTTTTGCACGTTGAGATGAAGCAGTGCTGCTTTTTACTATCATTTCCATAACAAGGTTCTTTTTTTCATCTTTCATAAATGTAACATTATTTCTGGAATTGATCCGGTAAGATTTTATAGATATGCGGAAAGAATGTTTTGTGTCCACGTTTCATGGTTTGCTCATCTGGTTTTTATCTAACAAAAGCCACGTAATAACATTTTGGAGTTAAATTAGTATGCGCAGCCGTAGGTGGAGGACACATGTGCACACTGGTGTTTTCAGGTAGTTGCAGTACAACTGCTTTTGTGGACGCTGCGTGAGTACTTTATCACCTGGAGGAAGTCTTTACTTCAGTGTATCCATTGCTCTTTCCACCTCTGGTGAACTCATGTTCCTTCTCCTCCCTCGTCCCCCCATCTTTGTTTTCTCTCCCCACATAAAAACAATCAAAGAAGATGATGAAACGGCAGGTGGTCTCAGCGCACGCCTTTTAATGGTGGATCTATAAAGACCCTGACACCTTTAAACGGTGGAGCTCCACCTGCTATGAAAGTCTCAGACCTGCACGTGGGATGAACTTTTATCGTATTTCGTTGGTTACCCAGCAGAGCACATGAATGCCCAGAGTATTAAATGCCCAAATACTTATTGTTATACGCTTCACAGTGCAAGCCACTCAGTTATTTTCTGGTTCGTAAGAGAGAGACGACCGAGATGAGGCTGCAGCTCGGACATAATTCTTTGATTAGAGAAACAACCGTTCTTAATAGCTCGCTTGGCCAAATAAAAGTTTACTGCATACAATTTAAGAGCGTGTTTAAAACCACCTTGTGGAGGGAGGGTGTGTTGAGAGTGTGGCGTAGTCTTTATACAGTGTGTATGCACTGGTGTGTGTATGTGTGCTAGGGCTGGTCTCCTGATTGGATTGTGGATTAATTTCACTAGCTGCGAGCCACAGATCATGTTTTAATAAATAATAGGGGCGAGGGGCGACAACCGTATTGAACCAAGACGGATTCGGGGCAAATTGATTTTGCTATCATTGTGTTTTCCACTCTCCACATTCCTAACCCTGATGGCGACCCTCGCAACCCTCTGTACACACGCACAGGCACACGCACACACACAATGTGAGCACCAAACCACCCCGACAGGGTTGAGTTGTCACACACACATGCACACACACACACGTGCATTTTGCAGTTGATTGGGAATGTTAAGATGAAGTGACCCCTGACCTGTATGGATTAGCAAATTGTGATCTCTCAGCAATCTCTCATCTACATTTCTGATGACTGAAAGTCTCTCTCTCTCTCTCGCTCTCTCTCTCTCTTGACATGGAGGTAGAGAGAAGCAAGAGGAGTGATGCCCATGTATACTATCTACAGACATTTGTGATTGTGTTCTCATTTTTTTTGTCATCATGCTTGCAAAAAATAAGGTAATATTTCTCAATGTGGTTTCCCTGAATTAATGATGGTTCCGGTCACAACATGCCTTGCACATAGCCAGTGATATAATCCCCCCACCACCACTTACCAGGGCGGTAAATTTTTGCTGGGCTGTGCCCGGGGTTTGGCACGGTGGCAGGCTGCAAACTCATTATCACTTTATTATTCTCTCAGTCTGGATCTAATTTATTCCCCTGCTGCCACCACAGCACTAGGTGCCTGCCTGGTGCACCTCCAGAGCTTGCCCAAGACCCACTTCCCCTCCTCCTCCTCCTCCTCTTCGCCAAGCCCCTAATTCCCCATGAAATGCTGAGGTCCTGGAATGGAGGGATGGAGGGAGAATTGAAAGATGGAAAATAGAGAAGTTGATTGGAGGGGTGGGAGTTTGTGAAGAGAGGAGGATGCAGAGGGAAGAGGAGCTTGGGAGGCAGAGAAGGTGGAGAACTAGTGTTGATGGAATAATAAAGGTGTGGATGGACAGATGGAAGGATGGAGGTCTGGGGAAAGGAGCAGCTCATTAAAAGGATGCTGATTTGGAAGGACAGCGAGTTAATCCTCGACGAGCAGTGACCCTGAAAACCAATAGCTGCCTCTGTGGAGAAGTCAGCGTTCTCATACTGTTGTGTTACAAAATTCAAGTACTCCAGGGACTTTGGCTGTGTGGGAAAAGCACTCAGAGTGTGATTTTACAAGGGCTCTATTGTTGCAAACGAAGCTCCTGCCAAGTTGTCAAATCAGTCGATGATCCAAATCTGGACTGTTTCCAGGTTGAATCTGAATCTGGACTGGTTCCCCATTACTTCTCTCGCTGGGACAGAGCAGTTGTATAACGGCCATGCGTTGTACCAAAGCCATGGATTTTAATTAATTTTCAATTAAATGTAATAACATTTGTGACGGGTACTATTTGTCATGATGGAACAGTTGGTTGATTTAATATAGTGAATGTAACATGACAATACTGCCTTATACATTCATTATTCTAAGTGGGCCATCCCCTTAATTTAATGTAAAGAGTCATATTTATCTAGGGATAGATCACATTGTACATTGATGCAGTGCATGGAACAAGCTAAAGTGAGCACATTTTCGCTTTACGCACTACAGATTCCTAATAGGTCCTACGTTGCATAAATATCGCACAAAAGGTTGGGCAAGGGCGACACAATATTATTCCAACTCACAAATCGTCATTAGGACACAATGTCATATTCATAGGTTGTGGACGGTCATACCAGATACGAGGCATTTGAGGAAAAAAAAACAGTGCAGCTAAAATCGGGCAAATAATGATTTGAAACCCATTAATCATTCAGTAGGCATGTGTGTGGGGTTTTCAGCTTCAGTTTTCAAATAATAGTACAGACCACAAGAAGGCATGGGGAATAAAATAAATTCATGCATGTCTCTGACTGCTCAACCATACACGGGTGCTGAAACTCCCTTCTAAACCCCATTGTTCTCTGCCATCCATCCTCGTCCAGATCCATAGAATGAAGTCATTAATCTTGCCGTACAACGCACCTAAAGATATTGCATTCTCATCACGCCGTACCCAGAGCCCGGGACATGCCTTGATCCCTATGAAGCCATGACAGAGCTCTGTTGAATTACATTCTAATTGCATGTGTTTCATGGCTTCCGTATGATCAATGCAAGTTTGGGGAACATGAGCTATCAGGTAATGAACTGATGTATTGGTGGGGAGAATAGCAATTACAAAAAGCAAACTGTGTGTGTGTGTGTGTGTGTGTGTGTGTGTGTGTGTGTGTGTGTGTGTGTGTGTGTGTGTGTGTGTGTGTGTGTGTGTGTGTGTGTGTGTGTGTGTGTGTGTGTGTGTGTGTGTGTGTGTGTGTGTGTGTGTGTGTGGTCCAATTGACACAAATGATTCAACAGCTAGTTCAATATTTTCATTCAGGACAACCAATGAGGAGTCCGGTCCCAATTTGAGGAAAGTATGTCCTCCATAGCATCATGAAAAGCTATGAAAGACACGGAGCTTTGAAAAGACTGCTCATATATAATGGCTAACCAATTACCACTTTTAAATGGGAAGAAACATCTGGTGCAAAGGGTGCATTGTTTCACAGGACACGGGTCTGTATACAAGTGCTTTCAATTTTGAAATTGAAAGCACTGATTAGGAATTTCCCCAAACAGAACTCAGAACCCAATACCCCTTTAAATCATCCCCTGCCCGTAAAAAAACCCCATCTCAATTACCTTCTGTAATTCCCTGATGTCAGGAAATCTAATGGCCACCATATCCACAGAGAAGTCTCATCCACAGATTTATCTACATGTCTATGCATTACCAAGCTATGGCCCCAGTTAACCCTAACTCATCATATTAGCTTGGTGAAGTACAAACGTGTGGGTGTTTGTGTGCATGCCTGTCTGCGTCAATCTCAAGTGTCCATTTGGACTATTCCAGTGTGCACATTTACATACCGTGCAGCTCGGGGTGGGGGTGGTGGGCCACTTAGCCATTTATAACTGGAAGTAAAGAGAAGACCACTTGAGTCCGATGGGTTTTTTTTTTTCATGCTCTCCCGCCAACAAACTCTCCTATTCTTCTACCACAACTAATATATGCCTTGCAATCCGCTGGCAAGCGGAATATTTTGGCCGGCGGTACAAGTGCTTCCAACCCGTCAGTCAACACCCCTCTGGGCTTGGGTCCGACCCGCTAGGTCCTCCACCCCCGAGGATTTGGTTCCATCTCATTGTGACTGCAGATCTCTGAGGGCTTAGGCAATATCTACTGTGGTGGACGCCGGAGTTGTTGAGTGTCTCTGCACAGTACGTACGATGTGAAAGAATGAACTCTCTCACTAATCGGAATGCATCTATTTGTCTGTCATGTTGATCCTTACAACCTACGCCTTTGTGAGTGTACAGCTGTACGTAACTCACATGTGTAGATTAAATCTTTCCTGGAGTAAAACTGGAACATTACTGATTTATGCATGTGCCGGTGTGATTACCATGAAAATGAGCGCTGCCTTAATTTGATTGGCACATGTCATGTTGAATCTATCAGTGTGTTAAAAGGAAATTCAGCCACGGTAACCCCGCTGCTCTGTTTAATGTCTATCCCATATCTAATTACTGCCGTTCTGGATCTTGCACTCTGCTTTTAATTAACATGCCCAAAAAATGGAAATGGAGCACAAACATAAAATTAATTGAATGGAATTTGTAATTCAAAGTGCAAGAGAAAAGGGAGAAGGAGATCAAATACGAGTCCATAGCTTGAGTTGGCTCCCGGGGGTGGGGGGGGCTTCCTACCCTGTCTTTCAAGGTTTGTGTGTTTTGAGGCAGGAGTGGGGCCACGGCCTCTATTTTCAAAACCAGGAATAAGAATAATCCTTCATACGAAGCAGAATAATGGGCTGAATAACTTCTTGCTGGGAGTAAAAAAAAAAAAAAACTTTTAATATGTGTAGGTTGGGAAAGAGAGCTCTCAGGGCCTTTAATACAACTGAAGAGAGAGCATGGATGAATGTGCAAGGCATCCTTTGTAGTCGACTCCTGCTCACATTTCATACTTTATAAACGCATGCACACGCACACACACGCACACACACACACACACACACACACACACACACACACACACACACACACACACACACACACACACACACACACACACACAGTCACCATTCACTGGGGTTTTTGCCCCAATGGGTTAAATTCGACCCGTATTTCAAATGAAAGCAAAGTTCATACTTAAATAATGGCTGGGTTGAAGAGAAAACTAAAGCATCCTTCACGACTAAAATCAAATCAAAAAGTCTGAGAGGTTCATTCACTGACTGGAGAGAGTTGCATTCATCAATTATGATTTTTTATTTTTTTTGCTCAGAAATCCAGACCATGGATCGATGTTCATGCTGAGAAACGGTACTTTCAAAGTCTATACTAAGCAGTACATTGAGCTTGTATCAATCAAATTATTAGTCAACATGCCTGCCTCCGAGTCGAATTGCAGTCATGACGTCTTCATCTTGTAGTCATGTATTTGAGACGCCGATGTACTAATTATGAATACGAGTCAGCAAAGTTCAGTCTCAGTTCATGTGTAAAAATGTAGATATTCTACAATGGGGGTAAATCCAAGATACGAATAACTTGGTCCCGGCTTTGAACTTCAGGAATGCCTAGTCCGGGTGGGGGGGGGGGGGGGGTTGTTGAGTGAATCTACTTAATCAAATGACTTGTCTGTGTTTCTGGAAGGTCTCGGCAAACGGAGACTACGGCACCAGAGATGCTGTGGAGCTGTGCTTCTTCACTTACAATTTCACTCAAATACAAAATGCAAAAGGCGGAAGAACAACGGCCCTGTTCATTTTAATTCTTTTTTTTTACAAAGTAATTAGGTGGCTACACACAGAAGCCCAGTTTAGCCGAACGACTCCACCCCCTCGTCCCTATGCTTAAGGAGAGAAACTCATAAATCTCCATCAAATTAGCTCCAAATGGCTTAGTTGGGTTACCAAGCTGCCAGAACCACCAGACTTGCCAGCATGAGTATTTCACAGAGTTTATCAAGAAGGCGCTTTCTTTCCACAATGTTTCATTAAATTAGGGCCACTACACCTCCATTAGAATCAACAGTGAGTCGCTGGCATCCCAGAACCCCCCCCATTTTCGGCACCCTCAGCCAAGCACTATTCAGTCTAAAGGGCACAATCCTTACTACTGCTGCTGGCACTGCACAGACATGCCCAGTGGCTTCCCTTGATCCCTAATTACCCAAACCAAAACCGCACGGGTCAGTCACTAACCCCAGTGGTGCCATTAATGCAGCGGTGTAGTCTAGTTTACTGTAGTGGGTATGCTGTGATGATTCTCTCCCAGTGGGTGGGTGATGGGTGGCTCCGTCACGAGGAGAGCGCTTATGAAAATTCCCGCCCGCCTTCTCACGGCCCGGTTGGGAACCTCTGCTCCGCGGAGCCTGAAGCACGGGACTTCAGCCGAGCGGAGATACCTCCCTCATTAGGCATTTACGCCCCTGCTCTACACTTGCCTATTTTACGAATGATCGGTCTTAAATAAATGTAAAACTTAAAATAATTGTCGGATAGTAGTTATTTTGGCTTTTAAGTATTTCATGAAAATGTAAAATTGTAGGGAAATCCTTGGAGGGGCTGTGCCGGCAAGGTCATCTGCAAAACCTATTTTGCAGTTATACTCCACCCGGTATTTGCAAAACGTAATCACTGAAGTGAAAGTGTATTCTGGTGCATTTTTAAGTGGGTTTATGGAAATCCTGGGGCTTTCCTGGTGGGTATAGGGCGTATATATATACCTGTGTATCACTGCATTAATGCGTGCATGCTCAGCGTCACTGGACCTGTATGGGCCTCCTTGGTGGTAACAACTTCCATCCCTTACTATCATCAACATCACAGAGCTACTCTAACTCTCCAACCAATTGGATTTCTTCTCATCAAATGTTTGCACGTCATTATACCTTGCCCAATCGTTACTAGATCTGTGTACTTTAGCCTCTTCCTCAAACTCTTTGTCCATTATGTCCTCAACCAAAATACACAATTTACTCCACCTCCATATATAACACCATGTCAGCTTTCAAGGTAGTGGACACAATTATCTCTAAAACTTGGGAATTGTAAGGCAACATCTGCCAACAATTTCCAGTCCCTTGCCTTACCCGATTTTCCAAAGCTTCGGATAACGAGCCTCCGCTGTGACATTCTGTCCCTCCTGCACAAAGCCAATTGTTCCATTTTCTTTTCTAACAGCGACCTTCAACCACACCCGCCAAACAGTAAAGAATTTGGTTATGTCGGCAAGTGCAGCGCCAGACCAGGCCTACAATCTCATAAAATGTGCTTCAGTGTAGCTGTGCCTACATGTAACATGCATATTCAACTTTCCACTGATTAAGGTTTTGCATAGTTGGAAGCACATCATAGGTTGCTCCAAGGAAAAATTAATGCAACTGGTCTCCATGCTCCACAAATCTTGCCAGCTAATCTTCCCCGTCTGATTTCCCAATGCATCCACCAACCTTCTTTTGCCTGTGAAGCACTCCCTTGGGCACCGACCATCTTCCTCCTGTCGCTGAATCTGAACAACCATCTGCCTCCATCCTGACAAGGTAGCCTTGTTCCAGCATTTCCAAGCATTATCTGACGTGGAAATCAACATTTTCCCCGTGCACAACAGGCCGTATAGACCAGTATAGAAAATTATTTCTCACAGTCCTTTGCTTAGCACAGAATGTCTTCAGTGCGGCACGTCAAAAATTGTGTTACTTACCGGGTTTTAAAAAAGGGAGCAGCTGTTTTATCAATCTCAATCCTAAAAATGTTAAGGGATTAGGTTTTTTTACAGAAACTGTTTCATTTACATCACAATTTTTTGGGGATTAGTTTGCTCTATAGGTTGAAAAAGACTAAAACTATTACCTAGAGCACAAAAAAATGCAAATTTACCAGCTTGATGATCATTCCCTACATATCACAAAGAGAAATATTTTAATCTAATCAAGAAATACCATTAAACAATGTAGAATGTGGAAACTTGGCTTAGGTGTATTTTAATCTGAGATCCGAGTGCCCTCCTTCTCAAAGCACTTCTGGGGAGGAAGCCCCTCCGGTAATGGGCCAGTTTAAGTTTTACGCCCGTTCAGTTTCTGGAGTGTTGCGGTGGATTTATTGTACGGAAGAGGAACTTTGAAGATGGAGCTTCCAGATGAGGGTTTTAATATGCGTATCTCTGCGATGCCCAGTCTTCACGGTGTTGACGACTGGAAACCTTTAGAGACGCTTCGCTTTAGAATGTTGTTGTCCGGACAGGACACCAACTTAGCCACGTAAAAGTTTAATTCATCGCTAAGGGCCAAGGAGTAATGTGGGATCCCAGTGGTCCTCATCCAAAAGGGTTTTTTGGTCCCTGGCGATCGATGGTCAGCCACGTCACGTTTCAATCGGCATGTTATTGTTCTGGTTAGGCTGGTCAGGTTGATTCCAGTGGGGACCATGTAACGTGTGCCCACAGAGCCCCGCCCCCAGCAACATGATTGGCCCAAACATATAGGGCGTGAAAAAAAGTGAAATGCCCCATTTATACACATTTGAACGCCAGCCCCGTCAGAGTTAAACTGGACGCAAAAAGACATGGAATCCATTTTTCTTTCATGTCCGTTGTTGTATTATTTTAACTCAGATGCTTTAATGTTACTGTTATCAATGTTTTACTATTAGCGTCTTCAAAATAGTATTGGGTAAATAGAAACACAGCTACAGCCTATACACAGTCAACCACTGACCCAACTGGTATTTGTATTTGGAGAAAATATTGTCTTTATTCTGCAAGAGAACGGAACATGTGGAGTTCCATTGATAAACGCACATGAGTTCAGCTCATAAACAAACAGATTTTACAACCAACAAACTATTGCAACAGATACAAGAACATAAGGTGATAAGAGGGAATACCTAGAGCAGGCGTATGGCAGAGGACGATGCTGAGAAAGAGGACGACAACAGGGCTGCTCCAACAGCTGTGCATCATTCAGAGAAAGGCCCACAACCATGCACCGCATCTTGTACTAGTCTTAGTCTGGTTATTTCATATAAGATGAGATTTTAAAGTTTGTATTGCTCAAGCTCGGCCTTGGCAATATGGTCGTCAGAATCAAGAATATGTTGAATGTTGGAAGTCAGGCAGACACCTTTGAGTTTTGAGCCTTGTGTTAAATATCACAATATTTCACAATGACTCAGCAAGCTCAGCAAGGCCCCCTGGGTGACTCATTTTTGACGGTCCTCTTTCCCAGCACTGTGTTGTTATAGCGTTTTCACAACCGACACAAACAGAGACTGGAACTGGGTTCAGCTGTAAGCCGTGGTGGTGTTTTAGGTTGCTATGTTCAATTAAGGTTTGGAATACACCATGAACAGACAAATATTAACAAACATTTGTTTGTTTAAAACATGTTAACATTTTTTTTTTCCTTTTATACACAAAAAAACAACAGTCAAGAGTACCAAAAATGCATGCTGGATCTGTATGTATGTCAAAAGGGAGGAGGGGGAAAGAATGTGATATACACGCTTTAAAAATCATTTGTAGTTATTTTTTTAAGTTATTTTAATATATATACTGTGTATATATATATATATATATATATATATATATATATATATATATATGTATATATATATATATATATATACACACACAGTGTATGTGTATATATATCCATATATGTGTATGTATATGAATATATAAATATACATACACATCCATACTTGAAGCTGTGCTGGGTACTGTGATCAGTTAAGCAGTGGTAAGAACAGACAAGACTCTGGTGAGAATCACAAACATATTCAAACCTGGCTGCAAATAAAACTTTGCAGAACTGCTTGAGAAGTAGTAGCAGTAGAACAACAGACAGTTGCTATGTTAACAGTCCTGGGGTAGCAGTGAGTATAAACCCTTGCCCATTTAAAAAAAAAAAAAAAAAAAAGGTAGTACCTTTTTTGTCACCGGGGCTGCATGTTTTATTTTTATTAGGAAAACAGAATATTTAGCACCCCCCCCCCCCCCCCCCCCCCTCTGAGAGTAAAATCCAATTCCTCATCCTGGAGCAATTGTTGAAGTTGCAGTTTTCAAAAGTGAAAAGGCAACAAAATCGTTCTCTCAACTGCCCGTACCCACCAGCTGTCCTCTTTACTACTGTACACGGATCTCCTAACCGTGGACCTCATGAGCAAAGACACCTGAAAGAAAAGCCTGTGCTGCGCTCCTGCTTTGAGCAGGGGGGTGGGGGTGGGGGGGGTGGGGGGACGGGGGTGGTGGGAGACTATTTATTTTGCTGTCGCTGTCATGGTGTGAAAATGACACGACTGTCAGTTAGAAAATCAACTTTGTTTTGTTGTCGTTCTGATGTCACTAAGACACTGCTGAAATCTATTTTTTTGTTGTTGACCGCACTGGACATGGTGTGCAGATAAGAGCAGAGTAGCAAAAAAATAATATATAAATATATTACTTTGCCTTTTTGGGGAAAGTGATGTTTTAGTTCTTTTAGCCGTAATATGACAAGGGTAGCACTACACCATGAAGATGACACCACGGGCACACGGTGAGCTATGACCAAGTTTAATTTGGAAAAAAAAAAAATCATCATTTCAGCCAAGTGCACGAACAAAAAGTACAGCTGTCGTATGATGCCAGCGGCATTCTAAAACATGTCCTGAGACCTCATCAAACTTTGGGATTCGCAGCGCGATCCCCGTTGACATACCACTGTGTTAAGTACCTGCATTTGCATTTGTTCAACACCGCAAAAAAAAAAAAAACAACCCCGTGACAATGTGGAAATCAGAAAACAAACACTCCTAGGGAGCCGTCATGGACACAACGTGTTTAATAGGATTTTTCTTAAAATTCTGGTTCATGTCAAGGCAGTGGAGATATTCTTCTATATATAAAAAAAAAAATGTGACATGGATCCCTTCCAACTGCTCAACGACTAAAGGACGGGAAGAAGTCAACTGAAATCTTTGGTCTAAATGTCAGGGGGGGAAACCAAGAGAAAAAACAGTCAAAGAACAGCGACGACTCAAAACAACCTGTACAACTGTAGTTTCTTGCAGCCTTATAAATGATAGATGCTATATCTCAGTGTAAATGTGACTAAGGATGCGCACACACACACACACACACACACACACACACGCGCAGACACACACGATGGGTAATTTCACACGAGTCTTCTAGATGATGTGTGCAATTTCAGACAAGCCCTCTGTGAAGTGAGAGACCCGAGCACGTCTCTGAGAAGGTTTGAAGAAGCGCCGCCGTCTCTCCTAGAGTAGCTATGTGACGTAACATCTGTCATAAAACTTTTAAAAAGTCGAAACTCCGGCCCCGCTCACCATAAAACAAAGATCTCTTTCTTTTTCTTTTTCAGATAAATGTATATATTCATATAAAGACATTCAACAGTGAGCAATGCAACGGTTCAAGTAATAGAGTTGGGGAGCTTTTTGAGTCCCCCCCCCTCCCCAAAAAATAAAAAAAACAAAAAAATAAAAAATAAAGAAACTTTCGGCCTGTGTTGGAGGAAAAGGAAAGACTAAAAGGGTGAAAATCAAAATCATCTCCAAGCTACGGGAAACCATGAGACAACCCTCTTCTAAAAGTTAAGGTTGTCTAGCTTATAACTGAGAGTGAGTGTGGCTATCATTATTGATGCAGAAAAACCCTGATTTTGCATTATTTCATCAATTTGCTGGCTTCATTGTGTGGTAGTATAACAGTAAACTTTTCAGGTCGACAATAGGCTTGTCCCACCTGAGGGTCTCAACCAAAATTAAATGGACACATAACTCCGTTGAATCAAAAGAAGCCTGCATCAGCCAAAAGCACCTTGAGAGGTCAGATCAACTTGCGTTATAAGCCGATGGACAAATGTAACTGTGTTGATGAAATGCTTTGGACCCAGAATGATTCTACTGTACATTCAACATTACATCAACGTACTGCGCCCGACTGTCCTCTGCAATAAACAGACAAAAAAATTTGATCCGCTTCCGCCAGACTGCTGAAACCTGACCTAATGGAAGATGATGGGAGAGATTGTATTGCCTCGGCCGGCCAGATGTTGGTCGATGTTGATCGTCGGGATCACTCCCAGCAGGACTGTGTGTGTCACAGCCTTTCTTCCAGCCGGGTCAATAGTAGCTCTACCCCCAAACTCATCTAACACCTAACTCCTAGCTACGCTGCAGAAGCGAGGAAAAAAAGACACTGAGCCCACCAAGCGGCCCTCCCACAAGTGCTTGCTGTCCATGGCTTTAACCTTCCAACCCCTGGCCCCGCACAACCCCCCTTCATCTGGCTTATCTCAGGACCCAAGATCAAGACGGCGGGGGTGGGGACGGAGAGAGAAAAGGCTCTAGATAAAGATAATTCTGTCATAGGTAGGGTGTTGATAAATATATGGAGGTTAAGATTCCCTCTGTTGCACTATACTCCCTCCCTACACCTCCCCTAAGACACGCACTGAGAGATATTATAGTGTTTTGTGTGTGCACTGCCTTCGGGTGATTACAATGCAGGCTTGTTGTACTGCGAGACGACAGACTACAGAGGTGAGTTTTTCGCTCTGTAACCAACGTCTTTGCCTCTCAGAAACTTTATATCCCTCAATTATGGTCGATCGTGTTTCCACAGTCCCGCTATCTGTTATGAGATGACGTTTTTTTTTTTTTTTATTAAGGAAATAAATCGTTGTGCAAGATGATCTGAGCTTGGCTAATTCGAACCAGCCGGGGTCACTAAATTAAACCCCGGCCAGCTCCTTCAAACTCCCTGTGTCATGAACACCCTAAAATAGGATCCTAGATTAGCAGACGGACAGGCAGACAGGGAGTGGATGACTCTCTGCTCTGGCTGGAACTTCCAGATAACAGCCTGTGATTCAGCGGAGGACGCATGATTACAAAAGCCAATCAGAATGGAGAAGTTTCAATCCAGAAAATAATAGAGTGCAACTTGGTTGTTATTTCTTTTGGTTCTAGAAAACATTTTTATTGTGTTATGGTAAATAGACTTTTTTTCTTTGACACAAAAGGTTCCCACTGGTTAAAAAGTCAAGCACCCAAGTAGAGGTTTTTCATTTGCAGCAAAAAATAAAAAATAAAATAAAAAAGGTAAAAGGAACAAAGAAAATAAAATGAATCTCTTCAGAATCTTCACCGTGCACTTTGATTATCTTTTTGGAGCCCAGTGGGGGGGGCCTTAGTGCATCTCTCGGCCTGACTGTGAAACTATATAATCATAACACGATGTTGGATTGCACGTTCAAGTTTCTCTTAATCATCTAAAGCTTGTGTCTTCAGATGGGGACGTCGCCTCCTTTCTACCTGCTTATCTGTGTAACACATACGTTTTTTTGTTTTTTTGATTTTTTTGTAAATCAAAGCTTATCTCTGAAAGTTTTGTTACAAACACACAAAAATTCCCAGTTTACCAACCACAGACATTAGCGTATGATGGGCTTTCGGGTTCCATAGCCTGGTTGCAGCTTCTCACGCTTTCCCATAGGGGAGGATTTTTATGAGAGAAGCTCTTGCAACCTGAAATAGGTTGATGTTTGCTCTGGTATAAGTGCTTTCTTCCATGACCAACAAAGAAAAAGAAGCCACGTTGTTGCCGTCTCTCTGCGTACCATTTTTCACAAACTTTTTGAGTTACTGGTTTCTATGCACTCTGCCCGAACCTCCGTTTTATGCGTGGTCTCGAACAAAGCACTGTCTTGCATTTTCGTCTACTTTCTCCTATCAAAACAAGACTACCAAAAAAACACAGATATGGACCCTACGCCGGAGCCCCCTCCCCTAAACGGCAACTTTGGTCTCTGGTACTGAAGTGTGATGGTACCATTTTCACATGGCAAAGTATAACAACTATGCACCAGCAAAGCAAATAAAAAAACAAACAAAAAAAACCCTCTATAATCAGTATAAAAGCAAGCCTGTTCTCTTCTTTAAGACTAGAATCTTTTTTTGTACCGCTTGTTGCCCACATTAATCCCCACCCCTAGCTTTCTTTCCCTCCCCAAACCCCTCAGCAGCAACCTATATATGGAGGAACACTCAGGAAATAAGTGTCCGTTGTCTCATTATGCTACATTGTTTTTGCTTTTCGTACGGAGAGGGACAAAGAACAAACACTTGACATCATCATCATCATCATCATCATCATCATCATCCCCTCTTGCATGAAACAAACAAGCTCGGAGTAAACAACAGGAAACGGTTCAGAAATGACAAACCAATCCGTAAAGGAAAGTGATACGAGAAATGAAGGCTGGTAAGGGTTGAAACGGGGTGGGGGGGTGGGGGGGTGGTGTCATTGTGGTCAGTTTAGAGTTTTCCGGTGCAGACTGAGCTGGAGTTCAGGTAGCAGCGAGGTCAACCCGAAACTCTCAGGTCTCTGAACTGTCGTCTCCTGCTCTATTTCCTTCTTGTCGCTTTTTCACATTCACAAACATTTAAATCTTCCTTGTGCAAATCAAGCAGTCTTTAGAAAGAATGCCCTCCGAAAATGTTCTTGTAAAAATATATATGTATAACTCCAAGGTGGCTGAAGTGTGTGTGTGTGTGTGTTTGTGGGTGGGTGTGTGTTGCAGCAAGTATTTAATTAATTTACCTATCTATCTATCTTTTATTGTCGTCTGGTGTTTGGGGTTGATTTGTGGGTATCAACTTCCTTCCCCAAAACCCACCCGCCTCCCCTAAGCCCATCCTCTCATGGATAAGGGGTCCGTTTATTGTCCGCGTGGGGGCTGTAGCTGGACGAGCGTTGCTCATCTGCGTCCGGAGGGCATCTGCGCGTAGACGGGGTGGGCCAGACGCACGTTGAGGGAGTCGTTGTGCTGCACCAGGGAGGTCTGGTGGTAGTGGAGCACCAGCTCCTTCAGGCTGCTGTACAGGTTATAGGGCTCCGCGAAGCCGTAGCCACGCGGCGTGCTGTAGATGACGCAGTGCTTCACCTCACCCTCCACACTGCAGGGGGAAGAGAGAGAGAGAGAGAGAGAGAAGGGCGGTTAATGCTTGAGGTAGTAATACTATCCAGTAGAAGTACAAGTCCTTTTTGTTGCTTCTGGTTGTATTATCACACATGAGGACAGCACCAAAATAGCCGCGCTCCATGTCGTTGACTTACACCACGGAGCAGGCGTAGCAGCCTTTCTTGCTGCTCTCGCGGATGAGGAAGGCTCCGTCCAGCTTCCCGAGCAGCAGCTCCTCAGCCTGCGTCCTGTTCAGGTCACCCACGAACCAGCTCTTCTCGTCATAGTGGGGTAGGTTCTCATCCTCCTCAGTCACAAAGTACCCTCTGGTGTGAGGGAGGGAGGGGCAAGGTTAAAAAGGCGGAGACGCACGGAATGAAATGCATGTTTGCTTCCTGCATCCAAGCGGGCAGGTGTAATAGAAGCTAATAGAGAACGGTTGTTTCGGCGTCACTGCGCCGCCCCGTAGTGGAAAAACACCAACTCACTCATCAGTGTTCTCATTCTTGATCCCCAGCCAGTCATTAATTCGTTTCTGCCGTACTCCTTTGTGATTGAGCCAGCTGTAGGGAACAGAGCAGTAGAGACATGGGAGGAGAGAAGAAAGTGGGTGTGAGAAAGAACTAGTCCAATTATTACTTCAGGAATCACCCTAAACGAATCCTTTCACCAGCAACATCCTTCCTCCGCAACACACCGAATAAGTGCTGGACTGAGTCGAAATCAAATTAGCAAGACTCGCACAACCATCTGCATAGAATTAATATTGGGACAGTGCCAACTCTGCTAATGCTATTAGAGCCATTCCTAGAATCCAGAGTCCAACCCTGGCTAAGAGGAAACACAAGTTTCCCCATCTGGCAACGAGCCAGACATCCCCACCCCCTCCACACACGCACTCTGCTTACGATCCCTCCGTCTTGATGACAGCGTTCCACCAAAACGCTTGGACTCTTTTTAAGCTACTAGGCTACAACAGCATCGCACTTGGTTATGCGCTTCTTGTTTTGAGATTAATAAACGTAGCCATACTAGACATAAAAAAAAACCCAGAGAAAACACCTTTAACACATTCCCAGCTCAAGGCTAATGAAGTTGTGTTATGTTCTGATGGAGAAACCACAATGCACCAACCAGAATTCAGGGAAATTAAATCAAGCAATAGGACGTGCTGAAGTGCTATTGTTAAAGTCCTATAAAGTAGGTGCTCAGATCCCCTTTCCGAGTGTAATCTTATTGAAATGGGCCCATGAAAGAATAATTTGCTCTAACACGTTAGCCCCTTGGCTTCTCTAGCAAAGCGCCTGGCGGTTCCTGCTTGCGCTACGGCAGCTCTACGAGGCTCCACTCACACTAGATACTGGTCTCTGATCTTGCGGAGCTGAATGAGATCCGGCTTCAGGCTGTTCATCTTCTTGTCCGTCTCGCGGTTGTCCATGGCCTGGGTCTTCAGGTCCTGCTCCAGGCGAACCTTGCTGTCGTGGATCTCCCCGAGTCGCGACTTGAGCTTCTCGTAGTTCATCATGATCCTTTCAATCTCCTTGTCGTTGCCCTCGCGGCGGAAGCGCTCGATGTACTCCTTGCTGTAGCGCTCCTGCGTGTGGCACTGCTCCTCGAAGATCTTGATGGTCTCATTGAAAGCCTCGATGGCCGTCCGCTTCATCTGGATCTCCTGAGAGTAGAGATGAAAGGACGGGGAGCGGTTAGGAAATGTAGATGTCAATGTCAAACAATAAGTTAACTTGAAGAAAACCTGCACATGCTGCTTCATATGACCAGACATTACCTTCTGGGCCTCGATAAGTACTTTTATATTCAATAGGAACATAAGCCATTTATCACTAACTTAGGTACATATGGAAGGGCTTTAAAGCACTGGGAGTTGAAGAAGGGATTCACAACCTTTTGTATTAGACTAAAATCACACCTGAAAACAAGCGTATGTGTAGGCTGTGTGTACCTGGGAGGTCTTTGTGTATTCCTCGTACAGTCTGTCGTACTCTTTGCTCTTCTCTTGGTACTGATTGTGGTATTCCTGAAGCTTCTTCCCCACAGCATCAATGTTATCCTCCTTAACCAGCTGGTCCTGAAGAACACAACAAGGAAAGAAGAAGAGCAATTAAGTTACTTCATTTTAATATAAATAAGGTAAATGACACAATATAACACTTGAATATTATCTTGAGCAGAAAAGAGAGGACAGTGGATGGCAGCTGATTGTAACTGCACCTTTACAAATGTGTGTGTGTGCGACTGCTCCCTCTACCCCTGATTCTGCTTACTGTGCTGGTTTATTAACAGGATCGTTAATAAACCCCCCACAATTCCCTGGGTGAGGTGTGCAGGGGGCGCCCCATGTTCAGAGACAGAGCAACACTTTTGAAAAACAAATGTAGTGAGGGTGAGAGGGAATGAAGGCAAGATGGCCCTCTCTAACACTCTGTGTGAATTTTTTGGGAAGTGTGGCTCAGGGGCCAAGATAGCGTGGCAGTATTTCAGCGCGCAGCGATCCGGCTGCCTTGGCACTTGGAGCAGAACAACCCTTCATGAGGAACCGAGTCTAGGGGGTGACGTGGTGGGTAAAAAAATTAGGAAAAGGCCAAAATAGTAAACCAACTACAATCCCATTGGAGGAATACCTGTCTTAAATTATACTCACAGCGCTTGTGCTGTTATGTTGAGTTGTATTTATTATAATTTATCGGGAGATGGGAATGTGCTGCTGGAAAAACAGCAAGGTGTTTACCTGCTGGTACCGAGAGATGGGGTACATGAGCTTGACATCCAGCTTGGTGTTGTACTGTGCTAGGGACTCGTGTCGGTAGTGGCTGATGAGCTCCACCACAGAGCTGAAGGTCAGGGGGTCAGAGAAGCCGTACTTCCCGTCCCTGTGGTAGATCTTTATCAACTTGTTGTTCCCCCCTTTCCTGTAGAGGCAAACACAGAGACCATCTTACTACTGCGAGAGGAGATAAGTAGTGTGAAAAGCCTGCACAGAAATGGAGGTAGTCGCTCTCTCTCTCTCAGATAAAACTATGGTATCTACCTCAGTGTGAGTGTGTAGTCGCCCTGCATCTTAGTGGATGCGTCCCGAACCAGAAACGTCCCATCGGGCATGTCTCTGAGCTTATCGTTCACCTCTTCCCTGTGGAAAGAAACAGCGCAAGTTAGTGGACTGATATGTATGCACATATGATGTTCATTTGGAGCGGATCACTGTCTGACAGTTAACAAAGGCTGTCGACGAGGTAATTTTAGAAAAACTGCACTGGCTTCTCTGCACAGCTTGATTTTTTTTCCCTCCCATCTGACTTTGTTCCATCATTCCTGATTCTTTCATTTCTATTGACCTTAACATGCTGAGGAGGCAGTCAAACACACATGCACCTTTCCACCTCTGTAGCTAGCGCGACTGAGATGTGTAAAATCCACTGTAAACAATCCCCCAATTAAAGATTGCAGGTGAATGGGGCATGTATCTGAAGCCAGTGTGACTGGAGCAAGCCAGCAAGTTGTGATCGCTCTAGTCCAGCTGTGGCTGCTGGAACGCAGTGTGTGAGGCTGCAGACTGGCTGTCTGCACAGTAGGTGTGGAGCACTGATTAAGTCCTGCTGTCAACTGCTCTACACATCAGGTGGTGTGAGGTACAGAGTCATTCATGAATGCACCACATACATGCAGTATATACGGTAAACAAACAGAACACATCTGTTAGTGCAGTTTCACACTGTACTGTGTGTGTGTGTGTGTGTGTGTGTGTGTGTGTGTGTGTGTGTGTGTGTGTGTGTTACCTGGAAATGTCTCCCCAGTACCACTCCGCCTCTTGCAAGGAACCTGATGCACCTTCCTTGGCTCCATTACCGCTGCCCCCTCCCACCCCAACGGCGGAGGGCTGCTGTGACTTGGCCGGCTTTGGCGGTAGAGCTGCAGGAGAGGGAGAAGAGGAGGGGCAGGGGTTGAAAAGGAGGGAAATTATGTTATTTATTATAACATCCAATTAATACCTACTCAAGAACAGGACATAGAGCTTCCTGCCCCAATGGGACCATCCATCCATCCTTCATCCCTCCTCTCGCACAGAGGTGTAATGCTATGCCGCATAAAGTTAAGGAATCATGGTCCAATTCATCACACATGTTATCGTGCCATTGATCTTATGATTTAGAGCAGTGCAACCATAAAAGTAGATTACGAAATGGACGTAATTAGTTCAGAGGAAGTGAGAAATGGGAATGTTACTCTGCAAGTAGAATTTTACATTACATTCAGCCTTTCAGCCTGATTTGTCTTCCCCTCTCTCCCTCATGCCCACACATGTGGTTAATATGCAAAGAATAACAAGGGAATGGTATTTATTAAACCCTCAAGAAAGATGTAATAGTGATGCAGTTGGCAACTTCATCGCCATTAATCACGCAAGGAAATAGTGACATAACAAACATGTACCATACATCATCAGATAATTATTATTCTCCCAATGCTTCACATTACACACATCACATACACACACCAACAGTTCAAGTTATTGGCAAGTGTTTCTTCCTGCCTGGCAGGTTGTGTTAAGGTAGGATTGTGGGAGAGTCAGATATTACTGCCAGCACTGGTGTTATCACTGCCTCTCTGTCTAATCCTTCCTCCTGCTATGCTCTCTGTAGGGTAATTTTCTTGTGAAAAGGTTGTTGGCTGAACAGATGAACTGATGCTACCTTATTAGCACAAACACATAACTGTGTGTTTGTCATTCTTGACAACATCCACGAATAATGCTTTTCAGCAGGGTTTGTATGGATACATCTGGTTGTAATTAAAACTTAATGACAAGGCATTAAGCAAAGTTTAGGCATCAATAAACATAATATAAATAAATAGCTAATGAAAAAACTGGCATTTACCATTAAGGTATATGGTTGAAAACAAAATGATTTATATATCCTGAAGTAATAGCAAGTATGTGAGCATGTGGCTAACAAACAGTAGCCCATGTGTTTTCAGCACGAACCTGTGCCAAGCATAGCTAACCTGCCCATGACCTGCACTACCTGCACAGCATACATTTACCTACATATATATTGGGCTATACCAGGCTTAAGTACAGCCACATCTGGATACAATTTACGGCAGAAATGTAAACGTGCTAGAGATTTTTCTTCAACAGTACAGCTTAAGAGGCTGTCACACACACAAATCCCACAAAACGTATGTGGAAAGTGCTTTTTCAAGGGCCTGGTTTAAGCTCCTTCCACAAAATGCCATCGGAGAAGCCTCCCAGACAGTGTTCACGTGCGTCCGTACATGTGTTATGTGATTACCGCACGAGAACATTCTGGCCTCGATGGGCTCTGTAAAATACCGGACAAATCTGACATGAACATGGATGACAGAAATGAAACTAACAGAGGTGAGCGACATCCAACACTGTGTTTCCTAACATGATCATTACTCACTGTTCCAGTGCCTGTCAACTGTCACTTCACTGTATAACCCTATCATTTAACCTCAACTCCCAATCCTCTAAAAACTGTCACATACAGAAAACTCTGGCACTTTATTTTTACATGGAAGTATAAATGTATCTAACACGCACAGTGAAGCAAGACTTTCAAATTGTCTGTTTATATAAATATACCAAATGCACCAATTAGCCTGTGTCTTCAAATAAAAAAATGCTTATTATACTTATGGTCTATATTCATATCAGATTTATAGTATGTGATTTCTCTATTCACCAGGAACAAACTTATTTCTCTTCCTGGACAGTGGGTTACATGAAAAAAAATCTTCAAACTGGAACTTGCTTCCTGTATCACACACAGCAATGGGGTGAGCAGGCTGCACCAGTAGGAGAGAACTGGCCGCTTCAGCGCTCACACAATGACACACCCACACGCTTGTCCTCCCACCCTCCCTCTCAACTGCAGGTGCAGGCAGCATACACACGCACGCACACTCAAAGGAAACTTTCCCTGTGGTGTGAGTGTCTACAGACGGTGAAAAGGCAAGGGGTTTTGTGTGTGGAGCACATCCTGTCGTCCATAACCCCCTGCACTCCACACACACACACACACACACACACACACACACACACACACACACACACACACACACACACACACACACACACACACACACACACACACACACTTCAGTCCACAAAGGCCCACAGAGTAATGTGGCAGCCTGCGTGCAGAGGAGGAAATGCCTCTTTCCCTCCTCCACTCTCCCATTTTCCTTTTCCTCTCACTCTCTCCTTCTCTAAGCATAGCAGTTTGTCAGGTGCTGTGGTGGTTCGCTCTCTGTGAGTCGAGCTGTCACTATGCTGCCAACTTTTTTACCTTTTTTTTTTTTTTACACAAACTGTCAGCGCTTTCTGGCCTTGCACGCGCCAGGAACGCTAAAGTCACAGAGTTAGGCATACTCAGGAAAATAAAATATTCCTCCCTTTTCTCAGACTTTAATAACACTTCAACACAAACACCTCACCATAGTGTTCTCGAGAAACACTGAAAAAGTGACATTCAGGGCTGCTGGTTAAACTTCAATGTTAAAAATACAATTTTAACATTTATCCACCAAGTATTCAAACTGAATTAAGCCTCCTCGATTGTTTGTTTATTTGTTCCATTGACTGGGAAATAAGCGCCAACACAAAGCCAGCACGCCAAACAATAAGGACAATGCCAGGACAACAACAGGACAATTAATTACACACACACACACACACACACACACACACACACACACACACACACACACACACACACACACACACACACACACACACACACACACACACACACACACACACACACACACCCTTTGTTATCAAAGATTTATTCAAACCTTAACGTTAAAGCAAACATGTCATTAGACAGCAGTTAATTTTTACAATGGTAAAAGAAAAACCCCTTCCACATGCTGACGGACAGCACTCGGGTGCTGCTACTAAAATGTACTGTTGTATATTTTGTTGAACAAGCTAATTTTTCACATCGCATGCTATCACACTGATTTCAGTTATAGCTGATAGAAGTAGCTAAAAGATTTAAACCAATTCTTAAAATCCTGAGTTTTGCCATTGTGTCATTGAATAAATCTGTCAAGAAATGGCTTCCAGCTATAACTACTTCATCCATCCAAATATTGGCAGAAGAGAGAGAGAGAGTGTGAGAGAGCGGGGCAGTGCACTGGCAAACAAAGGCGCCCGTCAGCGAAGACCCCCCCCCCTCACGAGACAAAGGAGCAGTGCTCAGCAAGCCACTGCACGCATGCACACACCAAGAATTATCACTTGTCGTCACACACGCGCCCAGAATCCCACAGAAACAGCTCTGGTGTCCGCCATACAATGACTGTCATCACTTTCAGTCAAACACACACCCTCAAAGCATCAGGACAGGTCAGCTTGCGTGCGTCGAAAGCGCGCGCGCACACGCACACACACACACACACACACACACACACACACACACACACACACACACACACACACACACACACACACTCTTTGGAACTGAAGAACAATAAACTAGAACATTTAACAACAAATATTACAACTCAAGACATACTTGATAGTTTAATGCAACCTACTTTTGCCCATGTTATTTTCTGTCAAGTCTAACCCACAACTTTTACATTTAGGTGTAGGACATACAACACTCATAGCATATACTTTAGGTGCAAGTGGCATCTAAATTTGTATGTACATGTGTTGGCGGGTCATGCCCAGGACGAGGCAAACACGCCCCCTCTCACAGATAGTTGCACATTGTGAGTTTCCGAGCAGCGCATGTGCATCTTACCACCGATTGAACACGCAGAGCTGCAGTGATAACTACACACACCATGACAACAGAAGTGGCAGCACTGCAACACCACAAAAGAGGCAGGAAAGATAACAGGACAGCATACTAAAAAAAAAAAAAATCATAAATTTTAAACACACACAGAAAGAGGAAAAGGACTGAGAAGCCATTGCACTCCTTACCTTCCTCCCCCATTGAACTCTCCGTTAGCTGCATGCTGCCACAGTCCTATCAGCTGTTCTCTCTCTCTCTCTCTCTCTCTCTCTCTCTCTCTCTCTCTCTCTCTCTCTCTCTCTCTCTCTCTCTCTCTCTCTCTCTCTCTCTCTCTCTCTCTCTCTCTCTCTCTCTCTCTCCTCTCTCTCTCTCTCTCTCTCTCTCTCTCTCTCTCTCTCTCTCTCTCTCGTCAGACTGAAGAAAAGAGAGCAAAGCTGATCCTAACAGACGACTGCCGAATAAATCCCTGGACGGATGCGCACTCCAGCCAATCGCAGGGCTGCAGGGAAGCGAGGGGGCCGGACTTCCCGAGAGAAAGAAAGAAAGGGTAGAGCGCGACCAGCAAAGAGGCATAGCGAGAGTGAGACAGAGAGAGAGAGGATGGTGGTGGCAGTGGGTGAATGGAAGGTAGATCCCTTCCATTTCCCTTAAGGGAGATATCTGGGATAGTCAGTTATGAATGATTGTTATGAGATAGTCAGCGTGTGCATGCGCATCACACACAGAAAGATCAACAGGTATTTATGCAAAAGACAAAGAATGAATCCACTGAAAGTGTGGATTATCCAATCTTTGGATTTATCCAACCAATGGATTTGAATAATATGTAAATCAAGGAAAATAAATACAAATTAAAGATGCCAGAACCAGACATTCAATGCCAAACAAAGGGAGGGAAAGGGAAGTGTCAGGGGGAGAAAACAGCGTTCCCTCTGACATGGCCGAGGTGCGTGTGTCCAGTGCCGTCCCAGTTTCACCCGTGGCCGCTCAGGAGAAATGCACTGGTGATTTTCCGCTGAAAGACGAGACCCACTGTAGAGCCCGGGTCCAACACCCCTTGCACACTAAGTTGCCATTGGAAACGCAGGCTTGCCTTCCCCCGGGGGTGCTGCTCCACCTGGGCTAATCATCCAGTGCACAAAGCCAACACACACACACTCTACCTGTCAGAGGCTTTCTGTTTCAATTCCAGTGTAATAAATATTCTAATGAACATCTGCGGGACACTCGTCTCTTCTTCTCCCTCACTCTCTGACTCTCCCACAACCCCTCCTCTCTCTCCTCCCATCTGTCCCATCTCTTTGTGTCCCTCTGTGTATTCGTACTCTTTCATTTTTTCAACCTGGAACTAGTCTTGTCTCTACCAAGTCTCTTTGTTCAACCCTCTTTTACACTTGTCTTTTCTCCCTGTGCTTTAACCTGTTTCTCACATACACAACACACATGCACACACACACACCTGACATCAGCGGATGACGGGCCGTCACTGTAAGCTTGGCATGCCGCTCTTTTGGTTCATGACAAGACCAAGATAAGGGACACGCTGATAGGGGATGCCAATGAATTTTGGTAGTGTAAGTGTATACCTGTGTGTGTGTGTGTGTGTGTGTGTGTGTGTGTGTGTGTGTGTGTGTGAAACACGGGGAGAAAAATATGAGGTGGGATAACTTGGCAGTCTGCGATTGATAAGATTAATGTGTGAACCGATCCCACATTGGCAAGCTCATTCAGACGAAGGAGGGGAGCAACTTTAAGTTGTATTGCTACCTACATACACGGCAGCTAACCTCCTGTGAAACCTAAATACTCCACACCGCAGGCACACATTGCATGTATGACAGCAGTGATGGTAAAAGAGAAAATTCCATTGCAAAGTTTTCAAACCGTGACAAAGAATCTCCAGTGCAATATTTACAATGTACACTGTCCAGCTATAATATCTACTTCTCTGATGCACACAATTTCCTGCCAGCCAATGATTGAATTTTATTTAATTTCACCATGTATTGTGAGAGACACACTACATGGTAAATACATGGCCAGTGTACAGGCAGGCAGTGAGGAGATGAATCCCCAGCCAAGAGCCGCTGGGTGGCATTTAGACGTGCAGATGACAGTGTGCAACATAGCGGCATTAGGCTGGGAAATAAAAACAAGGGAAAAATAAATCAGGAACTGCAAAAATTCTACTGAACAGCGCCTCCCCGACGGACACAGGGTCCCAGCATCTGCGCCATTCCATTCAGTGGGTTGGAGGTGGGGATGACAAATGAATGAATGAAATATATTCCACTCTGCACGCCATGTTGCCCAGAAAACAAGGCGCATTGATTGTCGCTTGATTTAACTAGATTCCTTTCCCCCTACACCCTCCATCAAGATTCAGTATTTGGGATCCATCTCTTTCTCTGCGTCCCATCCCCCCCAACAGGGGATGCAGACCTCATTTTAAGGAATCTTTCCTCAGCAAAGCCACACACCACGGTTAAATGGAGACTAAGAGCCGGTCCGAGGAGTTCTTCTTCTTCTTTGTATTCTCGTAAATGCAGTGCTGCAAGTGCAACAGCAGAGCCAACGTCTCAAACAGACGTCATGGTGGGGACGTTTTTACACGATATCTAACGCCGTCTCATATTTTGGGGGCTATGATCAGTCCCCAAACACCTGCATGTTACGTCGTTTAGTGACGACCCCCCCGAACCCGTGACAAGACCGTCGCTAAACGGCGTTTAGTTTTAGAGGCGCTGACGTCAGTCCTACCTGGCGGCTGGTCCATTTCTATATAAAATATCAGCTCCGTGGAGTAGGGCATCATCACGTCCCTCCAGTCGTCGTCCTCCTCCTTCTCCGATGTCCAAACCGTATTATACATGATATATAAACGTATGTACGAGGCTTTTTCGACCAAAATGACAAAACGGTGTTCGAACACTTAATGAGATCTGGTCTAACCAGCACTATCTGAATGCCCGCTTCAGACGCTAAATAAATAGAAAACGAATAACTCCGTACAAACAAGCGCCAGGCTTCGTCTGCCCCCGCTCCGACATAATAACAATAATAATATCATCAACTTGGAGCTCTTCATGAAGGCCTATAAAGTTACAAAGCTAAAAAAAATAAAATAAAAAAAAAATAAAAAGTAGACGCCAGCTCTACATTCGGAGCCGTTCTCCGTCGGGCCGCCGGCCGCTAGCTTCATTTTAAGAGCACTGCCGGAGCGGCACCGAGCGCCGCCAATCCCCCTCGGATGTACCACCGCCGCTCCGACCGGAGGGGGGGGGGGGGTTCCTGCCTTTCCCGGTGATGACGCCACCGAAAACCAATGCGCTTTATTCCCTCTATCGTTCAGCACAGAAAGTGCCGTTTGCAAGTTCTTACACTGCTCTGTTGATAGCGACACGATTTAGTGCTTCGTCCGTTGTTCTTTGACGCTTTATAGCAGCCCTCCTCCCCCTACTCTGATAGACACGGTGGTACGCCTGCTTACTTTTCAGAGCTGCTGAGTGCTGATGAAAGGTTCGGGCCATTTTTTTAGAGTCGACTCTTGGCGAGTAACTCGGTAAAAAAAAAGATTCGTCCAATCTTCAGACACTTCGTTGGTTACCTTGGTATTATGAGCGGGGGGGGCTTGCGGCTGAACGATAGGCGAGAGTCGGAAGAGTCGGTTGGCTCTGAGTTGTTCATTCTGTCACTGTTATTTATTTCGATGAATGCCAAGTTCCACTCGTTCGCCCACTCTTTCTTTTGGTCGTTCGCAGAATGAACCGCCGCGAGTCTCTCGTCGCCACTGCCGAGCCGTGCGCGCAGTTTGACTTGACATTTCAAGCCGAGAGCAACATTTCACTTTTTTCAACCTCTGAAGTCGAGATCGCATCTTTTATTTTTTTTCATTTCCCTTTTGTGAAAACTAAAAAAAAAAAAAAAACAGCCCAGTTCACAAACACTGTTATTGTCCGTGCACAAAGCAAAAAACTGGTTCTGCCCTCATAATAGAGAATAAACCAAGAGATAAAGTATAATTATATGTTTATGTAACACACAGACACATTCAACTTTTCATCTAAAATTGCCGCCCGACCGTACACACCGCACCAATCCTTTCTTCGAGATATCCTGCTGAAAAGACATTAGAGACTACATGAATGAACGTGACAAGGTCCTACAGTGCTAGTTCTACCAACTGTAAAAGGCTCTTGTTGTATGTGTGAGGCACCTTGTGGGGGCAGCCACGCTCCCACGGCCTTCGATCAGATGCCGATCAAGCCACGGCTTTTATTCTACTTAGTTGCGTTGGCAGGACGGAGGACTGAACTTCAACCGGAGGGCCGGGCTCTCAAGGCCTGCGGGTCGGCCCTCGTTTGCCAGCAGATGTGCCCATCTGAAGTATCCACGAGTAAGACACTAAATTCTACCAAGCCTTTCTAATGACCCATTTGTTTTTCTTTCCACTGTAGGAAAACTAAAACAGGATTTTTAAAATTGTATTTTATTTTATATATTATACAAAGTGCATTACTGAAGCGCCTCTTCCATCTTTAAAAGAAGACCAAGGGATCTGTTGGCATAGAATGGGCTCTGTTTGGATGCACGGTTTTGCTGGATTACTATAAAACTATATTAGGAGAACAATTATGGCAGCTTATCAAGTTAGCTTCTGGGCTTATGGATGCTAGAGAGGTTAATAACAGAGCACAACAAAAATATAAATTGTCACAGGTCTCACACACACACACACACACACACACACACACACCAAATCATGTTGCATGCACCACGCTTGTAGGATTGTGCCACAAGACCCTAATCCAATGCACACTATCAATTATAAAGTTAAGGAAAATAAATGGTAGCGGGATTTTAGAAAAAGCAAGATGGCTACATCTGGTCAAGTCATCTGCCCATAAAATTAAGACTCAAGCTTACATTGTGCCAAACCTCCAATAATCATGATAATCTTTTATTAATAGCCTAATATCAGTGCTACATGGGGAGGGCACCAGTAATTACAGCTGCTCTTCCCCTCTCTGTCTGCCTGGTGGCCTACTTTAGGGAGCAACAATAAAGGACAGGTCTGCACCCCAATCTGCCATCCATCCATTCTTTCCTCCCTCTCTATCCATCTATCTATCCATCCACCCACTCATCCATCTCCTTCCTCCACTTGTGTCTCATCTGTCCATCACAAGGGAAGAGGAGAGGATGCCTGTGAATCCCCCTCCTTTCTGAGTCAAAAAAGGAGTGTGTGTGTGTGTGTGTGTGTGTGTGTGTGTGTGTGTGTGTGTGTGTGTGTGTGTGTCAATGGATTAAATATATTAAATGCAGCAGCCCACAACGTTGTGTGTGTGTGTGTGTGTGTGTGTGTGTGTGTGTGTGTGTGTGTGTGTGTGTATGTACGCGCATGGGGGTTGGCGTTCCACAGATGGCTTGTGGCAGACACACATAGCCCGCAGCATCTCACTGACAAGTGTGTCAAACAGGTTTAATTGTGGCAGTGAGTGCATCTGTGTGTGTGTATGTGTGTGTGGACGGACAGATGGATCTCTGACAATGACACAGGAACTGACTCTGCCCCTCCTCATTCAAAGTAAAGGAGAGTAAAGAAAACGATGGGAGAGAGATATTAATCTGCGCCGCCCAGTGGGGGCTTCCCACCGGCCCCACGGACAATAGGCCAACAGAGCGGCATCATGCATCCCATTTGCATTGTGCATGCATAATCACATGTGAGGCATGTACAGTATGTGTGGGCACCGCTGACATGTGACCCCACGCCAACCAGGCAGGCAATCAGACAACTAGGCACGACCCAAAAGATCCACTTTTCAGAGATGATTTGTTAATTGCTCTGGGAGAGGATAATCTGTTTCCCATACGTCTGCCGCACAGGTGCCACACGTGACTGTGAACGTGTGTGTATGTGCGTGTGTGTGTGTGTGTGTGTGTGTGTGTCTGTGGGAGAGAGAGCCTTAACGGCTGTTTAAATGAAAGACTGGGTGCTGCATGTATAGTATGTGAATGAGTGAGTGAGTGAGTGAGTGAGGAAGTGTGTGAAACCAAAGCATATAGAGAGGAGTGTGTGTGCTGGCTGGAAACTGCCACAGGTCTTCCCGGGGATCAGCTGTATGAGTTTATGAGTTTGTATTTTTCTGTTGCCATGGCCGCCGAAAAGTCTGGTGAGGCGCTAGCATTGTCTCTTTGAAAAGTGCCACTGTCCAGAAGCTCATACCCAACACTGAGGGGAGCGACAGAAAAATGTCTGTTTGAATTACTAATGCAGCAGTACATGGAGTTTAAGAAGTTAGAAATTATTCATGTAAATAACAAAATTCTGTTTCTACACAAGAGCTTAATGTACACAGTGTATTTGCACACACACACACACACACACACACACACACACACACACACACACACACACACATATATATATATATATATATATATAAGGTCACATGCCACCTGTGATCCAGGCTCCACCATCCACTCGCACTACAGCACTTTTGTTTTTTTGTTTTTCCTCGAACCCTCTCCACATAATCCTTTAACTCAGCCCTCCCCCTCCCATCTCTGCGGTCTATTGTACCCTGTGAAATGAGATAGAGAGGCAGACGCCATGGAGAGGACGACACACGCTGACACGGCTGAATGGAGCCATCGTGACCCTGCAACACCTGTGGACAGCCTCCTTATCTGCATTATTGTCTGTGTGCGGTTCTCTGAGCACGAATCTGTGGAAAGAACGAACGAAACAAACCTTTTGTCTACCCAGCTCTGTTTTTCAAAGTTTTTCTAAATAAAATAAATAAGAAATAAAAAAGGAGCGGAACATTCATGTGTTGATAAAATCCTGTAAAAAAAAGTTGGGCTGAGGATTTCTTCTATGTGGGCATTTTTTTGATTTGACCATTTAACGGATTGTTTTTTTTCCTGTATTAAAGGATGTGTGTATCATTGTGTGTTGCAATAAGTGCTAAATAATTGATTATTGTCTGCACCACTGGCATCAAACATTGCATTTTGCCTGTTTTTCGGGGGTTTTTTCCGTCTAGTTTTGAATAGGGGACTTTTGAGTAAACATTCAACTAAAATTATATTGAAAACATTTTTAGAAAATGACTATTTTTTTAAGCGTTTAGCGCAATACTCGGGTGATCTATCAAGAGGCACATGAGGGTGGATGCAGTGTGCACGCTCGCTTTAGAACATAAGCCACGGAGTGAGGGGTGGAGGCTGGCTGCAACGCTAGACCAAATTAAATGATGCCTGATAGGGAGAGATGACCAAGGTTAATAACAGAAGAGGTAAGAGAGCATGTTGATTAATTGGTTATTTAATTTCCAAGGAGACACAAACGTCTCTGCGATATGGAAACAATGCCCCCCACCCCCCCACCCAAATGTGCATGGGGGGAGCCTCACTGTACAACATCCGTCTAGTCTGCTTGCTGCTTGGTCTATTTTTGCCCTTATTATCTCTAGCCCACAGTGCTTTCGTATTTCGTCTGCCACCGCAATAACTAGAGTGGAAAGTACAATTTAACAGCAGACACGCATAGGCTGTTCCCTGTGCAGTCCCCATGCTAAACATAGACTTTGGCGGAGTTGGGGACTGCCCCCCCCCATCCGACCCCTCCTAGTCCAATATACACAGCAATGTGTGCGCGCGCGCACACACACACACACACACACACACACACACACACACACACACACACACACACACACACACACACACACACACACACACACACACACACACACACACACACACACACACACACACACACACACACACAAATAGAGCAGTTGCGTAATATGGCGGGGCACTTTTGTATATATTATGCATAAGCATTTTTCAAGTGAGACTGTTTGGGGACAGGAGACATACATAGTACGTTAAAATGTTCTGGGTCCTGACTAAAAGTATTGCCAAAATACATGTCTTCTTTTTTTGGAATATTGTTATTATCAAACATTAGATTTTCTCAGAAAATGTCTTCTCACTCTGCTAATGAGATTCATCAGAAAGTTCCTGTGATGCCAAAAGGACCTCAGGATTACCCAGACCTGGGTGTAAAAGAAAACTGTGTATTTATCTCAAATAAAAAAAGCAAAACAACAAAAAAAAAATAAAAAATCAAGAGGCGTTAGGGTACATGTAGGTATGCAAGTGTGTGTGTGTGTGTGTGTGTGTGTGTGTACGGCCGCAGGAATACATTTGAAAAGTACGTGTGTTTAGGAGTGTCTAAGTATATTTCCGTGTGTTAATTTGTCTCCAAGGGGCATACGGGAAATTGTCCTGGAACATGCAGTCACAGTGGGACTGCGGCACTCAGCAAGCCATGCAGAGAAGCCATATTTCCTGCCTCGGTTACATATGGCTGCTCAAACATTTTCTGGCTGATACCTCTGACTCGGCAAACTCACCTCCATCCTCCATATTAGCGGTGATTTTGTTGTGCTGCCTACTACGGACAAAGGGCGTCCATTTACTAGCTTTGAAAGGTTACGTAATCATAGGACATTAAATAGGACATCAGCTCTGGGATCCAAGGTTGTGGAAAGATATTACTACACTTTTGTTATTCAGGGTCCTACTAGCAATAGACACAATATTGTGGATAGGGCTGTGACGATAACCACATCACAGAACACTGCGTCACCTGACGTCATTGTGGGGTGGAGCTCATACTGTCATCACTGCAAATAATAATAATAATAATATTATATACAGTATATATGTTTTTGTATTATTATTTTTTTTGCTGGTGAAAGTTACAGGAGGGACATTTTATGTCCATTAAACAGATGGGGGATTTCTTTTGTGTGTGTCTGATTATTATTAATTATTTCTAGGGCTGTACTGAATCAGAACGAGCGCTCAGACGGCTCCGTGCCCCGTCCCCATTCCTCCGAATAAAACAACTAGAAACACACTGTTTTTAGTTGCGGGGAATGGGGGACGGCTCTCCGTCATCGGAGCGCACGGAAAGCCGTGTTCCCATATATATATATATATATATATATATATATATAAAAATAAAAAACACAAATGTTTTAAAAAAGTAAACTTTAGGCCTACATATCTTCTAAACATAGGCCTATTCCAATGTGTTCTAAATGTTTTTCTTTTTTTAATAAAATAAAAAAATCCTGTTTTCCCATAATTATATTTCCCGGGAAACGGTTTGGATGAGCATTCCCAGGAACCCTCTTTCCCGATATTAAACCCAAGTCCGTGCTACACATACAGAGGTTGATTTAGAATCCATTTGAGAAGGAGTCTGTGAACAACTGCAGGGATACACAAAATGCAGCTTAAGCTTTGTAAGACGATACAAGACAATACGCCGGTTGGCTCTGATCAGCGTCCGATCGGGCCTTTGATCCACTGCTACTGCCGTAGGATCCCCGCACATCGGAATTTCCTCAGCTGCTTTGGTCTCGAAGAGCCGTGCGCCGACTGGGAGTCATGTGCGCTTGGACTCGGGCAAACCAATTAGCTCTGCCGTCTCCAACTTTCCAGCTCAGCTAATTCAATGAACAGCTTCTTCGCTCTGTTGTTTCCCACTCTTCTCTTCTGCACCGCCATGTATCTTTCCTTCCCTCCTGCCTCCTTCATCCTCTCCAGATCTATTCCTCCTCCAGTCCAGCGATCAAAAGCCACCGACTATCGCTTAAATTGAATTTTATCCTTCTCGGCAATCGGTTGATTTGCCTGGCATGGCCATTCAATAAAACCGCTCTAACCGGGTAATCCCTCCTAACGTACTTTGTGGGCAAGCAGAAGGAAATGCTCCAAGTACCTGAAAAGATTTTGATTAATTATTGACACAGGCCTACTAAGAAACCTGCGCATCTTTGCAGGCACCGTCTGTTGTCGTCTGCTCCTGTTGTCGTCAACTGCTTGGCAGCTCCGGGGGAAATGGATCGGGTTTGTCACACAATAGTCACCATCATTTGAATCATTTTTTAAATTTGGACATTTTTACTTTTGCATATTTGCCTTTGCCTTTCCACCATGTTTATTCAGATCCGTCACAGTTTTCAGGATCAAACCGAGAGCTAGCATGAAGCCAACTGTGGTTTGCATTTGGTAGCTCACTTTGTCTTGAAACCGTGATCTTAGGCGAGTAGTCTCAACCAAGGCTGACGGATCAGAATTTTGGGGGATCAAAACGCAGAAAGGTGAAAAACCGCCACAAAGTTCAACCGCTACTACGCTTCTGAGTGTCGCCACGGTTGTACATTGCGACATCATCGCTGACTCCGTCTTTCAAGGTGAGGCCGGAGATGGCGGCAACTGAAACACAAAGAAA
The DNA here is from genome assembly GCF_960531495.2 of Zeus faber. Classification (NCBI taxonomy): domain Eukaryota; kingdom Metazoa; phylum Chordata; class Actinopteri; order Zeiformes; family Zeidae; genus Zeus; species Zeus faber. The sequence continues at coordinate 57,937,240 of NC_137193.1, read as the reverse complement.
AGTGTGCCTCGTTTCAACACATTTGTCTGTGCCCGTCTCCCCGCTGGCTTATCTTTCTCTTTGCGTCTTTGAGGTGTGCAGACGGACAAAGTGGTACATGAGCAGACAAAGCCGGCAGGCAGACGCCATCAAACTGACGAATGGGCAAAAACGGGCTGAAACGCGGTCGTCAGACTGGCAAAGCATGACAAAGCAAAACAATCGGATGCAGGGAAGGAGCCAGGAAGCGCTGCACGCAGCAGGCAGGCAGGCAGACAAACAGACACAAAGGCGCACAGACCAAAATCATTTACATATCGCTCCTTCCTCCTACTCGGTCTCCCCCTCCCTTCCTCCCCCCCCCCCCCGGTCTGGCAAGCACTCAGAGCAGAGCAGACGAGAGCTGAGTCGGTAACGGCTGATGTCATCGTGCAATGTGAGCATCCCAGTGGCCCTGATCCCATGATAGAATGCTCCTGTGACCTCATGAAACAAGTCGCCGCCGCCGCCACCCGTGAAATGCAAAACTGCAAAACGCTCTCCCTCTTGGCTCGACATCATATATCGCTACGCGTGTGTTTCAACTCTGCCTTTTTAAAAAAAATTTAGCCATCTCTCTCTCTTGATGTGCTGCTCCGATAGCGCTCATTTTCCCCTAATCCCACCCATTTGTTACACAGTCCTTTCAGTTTGATCACCCCCTGCTCTCCTCTCCTGTTTTCCCTGCTTTTGCTCCTCCATATTTGCTCTCTGCCCACACGCCCCCCCCCCCCTTCCCTCCACTTGGCTCTGGAGCTTTTGTTAGTCGTCAAGGCAGCAGGGCACCATGGCTCAGCATTACTCATGCAGGAGCATAGTCAGCTGGCCAGCCGGCAAGTCATGGAGACGGGCAGACAGAGAGAGAGATAGACAGACAGAGAGACCGGCCCACAGACAGAGGCAGGGCTTAGAAGGAGCTTTAAAGAAGCCAGAGTGCACATTTAACACTTTCCTCACCGCTAGCCATCTCCAAAGGCTGTCAAAAAGGTTTCAATTGACCGGTTAGTGGCTGACATGATTGCTTCACATTTTCATTCATGTCATTTTTTACCTTAATGTCAGCTATCCTCTGAATAATTTTAGATGTGAAGCAAAAATCTATAGCGGCGACTACATACACACTGTACTCACATAAATCTACATGCAGTGGGAATGGGAGGGCTGGTACAGACATCAAAGGAAAATATAAATATCACGTATGCATTAAGGCTCACATCTTTGACATCGTTTGAATGCGTCTTCTTTCAGAGTGGCACTACCCCTGCAGATTAGCATGCCAGTCTCTCAAGACTAGCTGCAGGCGGTGCTGACCTGGTTTAAACTTGGAAAGCTGTGAAGGGGGTCCCCTCATGCGTTGACCTAGAGCCAGGGAGGATTACAGAGGCGGTAGAAACTAAGTGTGTCATCGCTTTAATGGTTGTGAGGAGTGGGAAGAAGAGTGGGGACCGAAGATTAACAGAATGGTGCTGACCTTAAGGTAAAGAATGACCTGTCTTGAGTGTTCTATTTTGTGTGACTATTTTATTCTGTTTTTCTTTCTACAGTGAGGATTAGACACTTCCTGATTCAGAAACCAAAAGTGCCTCCATGTCTTGCTCTGCCTATTCACTGAACAAGCTGATTTCACTTATTAATTGTACCTCTGGGTTGTTTCAAGTAGAAAATCCATATGGTGGGCTCAAAACACTGGGAAGGACTCTGTGCATCTGGAATGCCCATCTCTGCTTACAGTATCAATAACATTTGACAGAGATAGATGGCAAGACGCAGCACATATAGCCATTGATTACAAATTTCAAAGCAGTTCATATTTCACATTTTTTTCACGTCGGATTAAATCATTGACAAATTCATGTGAACATCAAAGTGCTTGGATTGCTGCTGAATGTGAAAACCAGCTGGTCTTATCGTTCCCAAATCAGCATTCCAATCTCACATGCTGCAACTAGCAGGATTTTTACATGAAATAAGTTAAGTTGCAAAGAGCCTCAAGAATGTTGCAAGGAAGCCAACTCAGGCCGAGTTACAGTAAGCAAACCGTCTTTAAATGGAGCAGATGAGCTTTGCGAGCAAAGCGTACCTATTAGAAAAACAAGTTCGGAGCTGAATTTGAGGGATTCGCTGCAAAGAAGGGCAGCCATTTGTTCTCTCTGCCCATGAGAGGTCAAGGAATATCTGACCCTTATCTGTGTCAATATTGTCTAAGCGCAATACTCATTTTTATTAAGTGTGCAAGCCTCTAATTATGGACAGTGGATCATTTGAATGCTGGATTATTAAATGAGTCATGAGTGTAAATCATAAGTTAGGGGGTATGGCTTTAATTGCCAGCAATTTGAAAATGTATTTTACGTATATGTACACGCAAAGAGAATTGAAAGGAAGGATTGTACAAACGCGAAGAACATCGTGATATTTTAGCTTTTCGAATTTGGCTTGTTTTCAAAAGAACCTGGAATAAGATCAGGGACAACACAATTCTGTCACAAGCTTCTTGGGCCGGCCTTGAGATTTAATAATAAGTTCCTAGCTGTTTCTCCGGTTGACTCGGGAGCCGGCCCAAGAAAGTTCCAGGATCAACTCTCCAGAACAGTGTTGAAGCCGGGCCACAAGCATTTCCTCCAAGCTACAGTATTGTTAAACTTTGAGGCTAGGGTGGCATATGAACAGTTCTAAACACCCAGGAAATTTTTTTGCTTCGAGACACTAGTTCAAACAGGGCTGCTATGTTGGGCCTGCTTAGGTTGGGCTCAACTAAAAATGTTTACGATCCCTCGACAGTGAGGTAGAGTAACAGGCATTCTTTGTCTTTCTAAGACAAAGAAAAGTTGGCGACACAGGTAGAGGAAAGCAATGTTATCCCAAATTGTAATCTTTGTTGACCCTGGCTTCCTATAAATCGTAAAGGCATTGCAATTTTAAAAGATGGTTGTGTTTAGGCCAAAAGGCAGGTCGTTTGAATGGACCAAGAGACAGAGACTGCGGCAGTCTTCACAACCTGACCCAGTGTGTGTGTGTATGTATGAATGTGTGTGTGTGTGCGTAAGTTAGGAGTCTGTTTGGGTGTGCTTTTGGGCGACATGTCAGTGGCAGGTGTACAAACATATTTACCCTGAAAGCCAAAAGGATGAGCCCAATGTTTGTCACACTCACACATGGCCTCCTGTGGTAACAACAATGCAAGGTCACCAAACCCCCCTCCTAACACACACACACACACACACACACACACACACACACACACACACACACACACACACACACACACACACACACACACACACACACACACACACACACACACACACACACACTTTCTTGGTAACTGTAACTCTGACAGCGCAGCTTTCACCAGACTATATGAAAACCTGTCAGCTTGAGCCAAGCCAACCAGTGACTTTCCCAAGATGTGAGGGATTCCAACACTCAAAGGCGGAAATTAAGGATTTGCCGGAGGAAAGGGAGAGCTTGGGATGAAGAGAAAACAAGACTTGGGAGGTAAACAAAATGGTTCTACAGTGGGGGAAAATATGCTGTGATGCTGTGAAGGCCAGAACTCCGGTGCCACTAAGCCCAGGGTGTGAGAGAGGGAAGGCAGAGACACTCCCTCCCTACAATGGTCAAAATAAAGGGAGAAGACACACAGGTCACATATGGCTGTTTGTTGGATGCTTCAATTTTCGCACTGAGTTTTGGTAGCAAAAAAGTGGTATTGCATTATTCCTCAGGAAACTGTTCTTTATTTCTGAAAACAAATAAGCAACATTTCCACTGCAAGTAAAGCCAATCCATCAGGTTGAACCACTACTGAAGACATTGATACAGCTCAAACAGCAGTGGAAATAAGATGATATAATATATGGACAAAGGACAGACAATAAACTGAAGCAAGACCTGGAGACGTACAGTACACATCAAAAGGGCACAAAAGTCATTCTATTCCAGACCATATAAACCACTTTGACTTTGACTGAGGCTGATCTCGTCTCAGAATCTGCGATTCTCAGATAAAGGTCAAGTAAATCACGCAGGTTTGTCTGTAGATGCCTATGGCGTGTACCCTGGCCTTGTCCTTGACAAGATGGGTAAGAGAGCGACCAGCTAAAATATAGACAGGAAACTAGGCAGATACAAGATGACCTTTTCTACCACAGTGCTGTCTGTAGATTCCCTAAATGTAACTTGCTAAAAAATAATATGTTGGCTAGCATTTTATGTATCTATTTACAATGACAATTATACCAACGCTATATTGTATAGTATGATATGGGTGTGGTAGTGTACTATAGAATGGGTAGGTTACTATAGAATAGTGTACAGTTAAATGGCATAAAGCATGCATTAAAAATTGTAAGCTTTACACATTATTACATCTGGGCTTCTGGTGCAAGGGACAGTCAAGAGTTAACTCCAGCATGCTAAGCAGAGGGTGAAGAGAATGTGTAATTGAGCATTTGAATATCACTCTGACAGGTCAAAGAACAAGATAAAAAGCAGCACCAATTCCCTCCTTCACCATCACCAAATCCCCCGTCCGGCAAGAAAAAAAATCTGCCACTTCATGCTGTGCTAATTTGTAGGTACTGGGGTTTGATGCTTTATGAACAGCATTACAGATAACTCATGAACAAAAATTACAGAAAAAAAAATTGAAATTGTAGTACAAAGGCGATTTGGGCATAAGCTTAATAACCCCAAATCCCTCCACACAGAGTAACTCGGTTTTTAAGGGTTTTGAGTGCTGAAATGAACTGAAATGACTTTGAGTGTGACGTGACAAGACCTTGCTTGTCAGCTGCTCAGAGGAGGCCACATGTTCAGTGAATGACTAATATCTGCTAAGATGAGCTGCATCATAGGCCTTTCACTGTGTGTGTGTGTGTGTGTGTGTGTGTGTATGTGTGTGTGCGCGTGTTTATGTGTATTTATGTTTCTGCATGTGCTTACATGTGTGTGTTCAGGGACAGTGAGATAAAAACTGTAAGAGGAAATGAGAAAGATGGAATTTGTTAGAGGTTGGATTGAGACAAAAGTTTGTTCATTTTTAGATGGGGGGGGGGGGGGTAGAGGGGGAGGGGGAGACAGAGGGGGGAGAGGGAGAAAGAGAGGCCGGGAGGGGGGGGGGGGGGGAGTAGTGCATGATCTCTCAGCTGGTGTTGGCAGAGTGTGATCAGCTTGTGATCCACTAGAAATTACATTAGAAGCAAACTAGAGGAGCAATTGAATGGAGAGGGGATTGCACAGCTATGTGAAAATATTAAAGACGCACAAACCTTATTATTCTATTTCCTTCCTCAACCTTGGACCCCCCCTCCCAGTCATCAGCTAATGCATAATACTGTAATCATTTGAAACAACATTAGAGACACTGCATATGGTACTATTTGCTCAGAGAATGCACGGGCGAAACAGTGAACGTATAGGAAGACTGCAGCGAGTCTTGGAGAGAGCAGGCGATGAGAAAAACAAATCCAATCACGGCATTTTTAGCAGAAGCCGGCCAGATGAGGATACAAGCAGGAGATTGTGCATCTGCACATGACACAGCACTTTATTACATTTCGTTTTCCCCTCTTTGCAAAGAGCTGCTACAGCAGATTTAGCACCAGAGCACATGATAGCAATAAAGGCACTTCACACAAAGTGAATTTATGTCTCACTTAAAAGAAACACTAAGAGTCATGTCCAGCAAGTTCTGGATTTTATTGAACGTCAGTGTGTTTGAATGTTTTATTGAATTTGCCTCCCTGGGAGACGCTGGCCCACAGACAGCTACGCAAACGCCTGGGCAGGGGTGCTGCCGCTGCGGGCAACCCAACCACGTTCGGCGCAACATCCCCATGATGGAGGTTCGGGTCGATGGTCACCTATGTACCAGTAAGAATACAAGAGGGCGGACTCCAGGCTTTGCTGTACTCCAGCAACACCTGGTTCCACCTGGGGATTTGGTAGAGGCGTCACGGGATCAATTGTGCGGCTTGAAGGGGAAAAAGCATAAGGTGGAGGTTGCGGTTACCGTAGCTCCCACCTTTCACACTCCCTGATTTTTGGGTATTGACTGGCCAGGGTCTGGCACGTTTATGAGGGAGGCTTGGGGAGTGCACTCACGGTCAGTAGGGAAATGTGAGTGTGGCGTGGCGTGGAGTGACTTGTTAGTGCAGTGACTTGTTGTGAGGTGTTGTTAGTGGTTGCTGCAGGGTCGGGACCGGAGGAGTCCCCCCTTGGGTTCTACCCCGGTCCCAGTGTCTCCTGCACCCATGATTTTCCTCTGGAGCAGTCCTGGGACGTTACCCTACATGTGTCATTTAAGCGGGTAGTTAAAATAGATGGCAAATTGGTGCGCCCTGACGCCGTCCTTACTCACCCGTCTTTCTCGGTGATTAGGCACAGGTCATATCGAGTGAGCCGTGACAGTCAGGAGAGGGAATGACCCTGTTGTTGGTTCCAAAATGCTGCTGGGAAATTATTTTCCAGGCGGCTCACCATAACCAGATGTCTGGTCACCTCGGACACGATAAAACACTGCAGCGGGTAATGGCCTGCTTCTATTGGCAGGGCATTTGGGCAGATGTGTGTAAACGGTGTGCCGCATGTCCCGAGTGCAAATTAGTCAATCCTCCGGTGACACCAACTGCGCTGTTGAGGTCCCTCCATCTAGTCGAGGCGCCGTTAGAAAGATTCAGTATGGACCTCATCGGGCTGTTAGACCGCAGTGCTCACAGGTATCATTTTGCGTTGGTCCTACTGGATTATGCAACCCGGCACCCCGAGGCGCTGCCATTGCGACGGCCTGGTGGAGCGGCTCAATAAGACGCTGAAAGACATGGTTCGTAAGTTTGTACGCGACGATAGCTGTAATTGGGTTAAATGGTTGGACCCTCTGAGGTAACATTACTTGCCCACTTACTAAATACCTAAATTAGAAAGCGTGTTATCAACACTTTTTTTGAATGGCAAGGGGGGGGGGGGGGGGGGGGTATGAAACAAATGTGATGATATGTTGCTACGGTGTTGTACCAGATCTGTACCCAAACGGACAGGGAAGCGACCAATTATGTACAGTAATCATCTTAGTTAAACTCTAAATGGCTATGCCGAAGTGAACGCATCATCACCTACGAAACAAATTCCTGAGTAGTGTCTCTTACTGTTGCCATTGCCTCTTTCCCAACCCCCCCCCCCCCCCTTTTTTTTTATTTTTTATTTAAACCAAGCTTGTGCTGCAGAATTTAAAACTAAACATTCATGTTTCAGCAACCACACTGTGTCCTGTCTGCTTTGGCTTCAACGTCTAGTCAGACTTCTGCGCTTATTTTGGTGAATAACTTAAAAGTAGTGTTAAACAGACAAGTAGAGGATAAATAATCAATGTTTTTTAATTTTTTTTATTTATTATACTTGTCTAAAAATCGGGACACATCAGCTGCATAACTGCCGATCCCGATGTGGTCAAAAAAGTCTAAATAATGGCTGATATATTGGCCAAAACAAAATGTCGGTCGGTCGATCCACTTGCGATTGGATCACCCAAGACGCATGTTTATACTAATGGTGTAAACAGGGCCTAAGAGCTAGCCAAAGAACTGTCTTGAAACTAGTTAATAGTTAACCCTGAGGCACGGCCTAAATTGTCCAACTAGGGTACAGAGAAGGATAGCAGCCGCAGTCGTTTACGCCATTAGAGGACAGTGCCTAGGGAGGGTGTCATCCATGCTAGATGAATAACAAGGTGTAGTGAATGAAATATTAATTGTCCATCTCCTCCATTAAGCCCCAGATCTGACGCACACACTGGCACCTGCAGTCAAGTCAAGTGGTCTCTCAGCTTTCACTGATTAAGACCTTTAGAATTAGAAGTGTGCCGCTCTACCTGAATAGTGTCTTCTCTTACTGTCGCCATTGCTTCTTTTCCAACCCCTATTTTTTTTTTTTTTTTTTTTTTTTTAAACCAAGCTTGTGCTGCATTATTTAAAAGGAAACATTCATGTTTCAGCGAACACATTGCGTCCCGTCTGCTTTGGCTTCAAATTAGATCACCTGGACACAGCTCAGAATGTGCCTCTCAAACATCCGAGCAAACAAACAAAGGTGACACAGGGTCGGCACCTCATCCTACGTTGTCACTGGCCAGCTATTACCTAAGCTGCGTTGGGGGACGGAGCCCCAAAGCCAATCACACTAAGAAGCCCATATGTTTCCAAAGAGACTATGCACATACAGTTAGATGACGCTCCCCCATCCACTGACTCTCTCGCGCTCTCTCTAAAATCGCTCTCCCTCTCCGCCCACTCCCCCCCCCCCCGCACACCGCTTCTCCCTCCTCTGTAAATTGGTCCCAGCTTGGAGTGACTCAGGCACTTATGAAATATAGGCCACACTCTCAACTCCAAGCTGTCTATAGAAAAAATATATTAGGGGCACACTGTGAAAGCCTGGCATGAGGGAGAGCGGGCTGGCATGTGCAACTGCTGGAAGCCCATTAGCACGGAGGGAAAGGAATAATCAATCCAATCAACAGACAAACGCTCATTATTCAGTTCCTTCCTTCAACTTGCACCACTCCTTGACTTCAGAGAATCAACGCTCAACTATTACAGATATTTACAGGACATAGACATACGGAAGATTGAGACAGAGGCGGAGGAAAACTTGATGTGCAAGTCTGAGTGTGTGTAATAATAAGTTGAGCTGGTAAGAGCGTGTAAGTGTGCGTGTGTGTCGATGCCAAATACGCAGGTTTAGCTCTCTCCTCCAGCTATGGACAGATTAGAGGGGTCAGCATGTATTAATCAGGCTTTACACAGAGAAAGAGCGCCTGATACAGTCAGCTTTACCCAGCTGGAGACAAAGCTAAACCACGCTCTATGTTTGCTGTTTTGTGTGTGTGTGTGTGTGTGCGCAAGCACACATAAAACACATAGCATAATGAACTTCTCTCATTTTGGCTGAAATGGGTTGTAGGTAGTTCAATCCAAGTTTGCAGCGATTCAATTGTGACTGCCATTACTCATCACATTTGCATGTGTGTCAGTGTATGTATTACTGGTAGACCTTATCCTCATGTGACCCCAAAACTACAGATAGTTATAGCTATGGGAGAAAAGAAGACAAATCTTTGGATTAAAAATACATTTTCTGAAGTAATTCTCATAGTACAGTATGTTTGTGGAATTTCCTTCCAGCAGCTGGAGGTTACCTGGCACAGAACCGATTCACTCCCTTGGGTGTTCACTGCATACTTACCTGGGTGTTCACTGCATACTTACCTGTATGTCTCTGATTTGGAGGCCAATGGAATGTTAACTGAAAAATAAAATAATCAGGAAACCTAAATATAGGATCGAAGCAGGGCTGAGAAAAATCTCTATTAAATCAGAATTTGCTGTGTCATGAATAGTATGGACGTTAGCGTCTCCTCACACTGGTGAACATTATCTCCGAATCCAAATTGGTTTGAAACTGAATACCGTTTCTTTTTTTTTTTTTAGGTTTTGCCTGTTTTGGAAACTTGGTAAGGGAGGGAAGTAGCTACAGGAGTAGAGGGGAAGTTCTGCCTGCTCTTAACCAAGTGCTCAACAGCAAATGACATGGGGCAAAAAAATGGAGTTGCATTAGCTAGGTTCCCTGTAGCTTTAAACTTTTAAATAAGTTGCTCTACTCCAATAGTTCTACTCACACTGCAACCGTGACCTAATTCTACCCTGTTTCCTCAGGTGTCGATAGAATAAGAGGTACAATGGAATCATGACAGTTGTGGCTCGCAGTTTGAAGCACTGGTTGTTTTTACACAGGGCCTTCACACAAAATCATGTTTTTCTAACAATTTAAACACTGTGTCCAGCGAATGCCACCAATAACCGCAACTGGTCTGAGAAAAAGCAATATGAAATAGCACTGATTCTTGAATTTTAAAATGCAATGCCTAAGGTTGCTGCACTGCAGCCCAACGAACACACAACTTAGCAAGTTAACGTCAATTCAATTGACGTTGGCCGTGTCGCGATCCACTTGCAAAACACATCCCAACCTCCCTGAAAAAAACTCTCCACCCACTTTCTAATGATTTATCCAAAAAAAAGAAGCGGACACAGGAGCTACCTAAACATCAGGGTGTAAAGGCTTTTTAACGTGAACTCGGCTGTATGTCAGTCAGGCCGGGACAAGCCAGATATATTTGTAACTTGTCTTTCACAGTTGCAGTCTCACAGGGCTCCAGGAGGTGCATTCAAATGACAGTTTGGTGACAAACCCTCATCCTGAGCCCTGAGGGTTCCCCATTGAAGTAGCCTCACGGCCACAAGCGCTCTCCTTCACATTGCGGTGTCAGCTCTGAGGAAGGAATCGACTGGGAGAGTGTGTGTGTCAACGGAGACGTGCACACAATACATAAATATATTAATAAATAATAATAGTGAAGTCATCCGTGCAATGATTGCAAATGACAAGTATAATTGTTTGTGTATCTGAACGGGTCTTATCAGGTTGAGCAGCTGCTTCCTGCTCCAAACCCGTTTGCAGTAACACAAGATCGGCTCATAGTGTATATGCCTGTGTATTTGGCACAAGGGTAATTTTCTGGCAAATATACAAGTAAATGTGTAAGTGTATGTACTTTATTTGTTCAAATGTTTGCCTGTATGTGTGTGTTTGTCAGAGTCTCCGGAGAATAATGGATTAATCACTGTGGTTTGGATAAGAAGTAAAAATGCAACATGAAAGCTCTGCCCCAGGGCAGATTGAAGAGAGGCTTGGAACAACTGGTGAGGTGTGTCTGTGATGGGTGTGTGTGTGTGTGTGCGCTAGGGTGGATACTTATCAAGGGCATCAATGTCTCCAGATAAACAACTTTTGAATAGAAAATGACTTCCTTTGTAGAAATATTAAGGGAAGCAGGTACACACCATACCCCCTACAATGTGTTTGTGTGTGTGAATGTATGCATGGATAGGTCGAGTGGTGGAAGAGACTGGGTTCTAACAGCACCGTTATTATCTGGCAATACATCTAGTCGCCAGATGCATGCTATTTATAACCATTCAGTTAAAAGGCTCTGCTCAGGGACTGCTTCCTACATGCCTGTCCATACAGTGCAGGGAGTGCAATATAACCCCCTGTGGGTCAGTGAATGGAGCTGAACATCAACACAAATTCACTGCTTCAAAGCGGGCCTATTCAAATACGTGGCCCGTGCATCAACGTAGGTTCGCCCTCTTAATTAGCAGTTTAGCAATAAACTGAAAAACACAACAAAAATTTGACAATTGGACTTGGTTTGGGACTTTTAGGACTAAATATGACAAGGTGACCAATAAAAAGAGGCAGTTTTCCATGTTGTCCCATCCCTCACTGTCTCAATCAATCACAATTAGCTTTTTACAATTTCACTCTCCGGAAAACAACTGTCATTTATTTTTATAGTTTCACATGTTACTGTACGCATTATGCTCGTGCAGATTTACGATTTACGAAGTCGTCAATCGACTCCATCATTCGCGATTGACATTGATAGAGCGAATATCTGAGCATTGAAACGGTGTAAGTACAGTTTAGCGTGTGCTGAAACTGTAGTGGGGGGGAAGTGGGGGAGAAGGGAAGCGGGAGAGAGGGGAAGTGGGAGAGAGGGGGCGGAGGCTCTTGCCCTCTCCGCTCAGAGCTGTCAAGTAACCACTGGTGATCGGATGTCACTTCCCCGCTCTTCAGTATACAGTATGCCAATCTTGTGATTATAATATAGCAATATATAATATAATCTCATCGAGAAAGATTTAGATTTATTTTGTTTCCTTAGTTTCTTACTTGTATCGAAAATTTAAAACATAAACCAAACTCACAGAATTGTTGGGACAGTGGGGACGCACATCTCCCGGCTGTTTCCGTTGCCATGGGACTTAATTTAGTAAAAACAATTTTTTTTTGTGTTAATAATTTATTTGTTAATAATAAATCGTAATTCGTTGCCCCCCCGCGATTGACGACTGGTATTTTGAACGAGTGCCTAAGCCTAGTACGCATGAGTTATTTGGCTGGTAAACGCGGGAAAATAAATTTCTTATTTGGAAAAGTTGCAAAAGATTTCTTGCTTTCCTGGCACTTTTTTCTTTTTTTTTTTGTCAGTCAGCCTGCATTACAATACCAGGATAAGACAGACGGAAACTTACAAATGAATCGCACATTTTCTATCCGTTCAAAATGTTCCTTAGAGGGATAACTTTCATGTGTCAAAAAATTTGTGGCAAATTTGCGCTAATGCGTTACTATCACGTTAACTTTGATAGCCCGAGCGTTTTTATGAAGATGATGACGGTAATTAGCTCAATACCACGGGGACGTGATGTTACCGAGGTATTTGTCTTAATACCGTCATCACCTTAACCGCATTACTGTTTTGCGGTTATACAAGGTAAACAATGGAGGACAGAGGCAGGAAGAAAGTGGAGGTAAAGACCAACTGGGGAGGCATTGCGGAAGGTGCCTGGACTGCTGCTGGGCATGCATGCTGGACCCCACATGAAACCTGGCACAAGGCATGAGGGCAGCAGCTGGTACACGCTCGCAAGTGTTTACAGAAGCACACAGGCACGCACCTTGCTCGTCGAACACAGGTAAACACCAGTACATGCTGCCCTTTGTCTCTGTGTGCGTTCCCACTCACACACATACAGTCAAACAAAAACACAAATATAGCGAGGGAGCCTACAGTACATTCTGTGCTATTTAACCAGCGCAGATTCATTCATTTGCCTTGATTATGGTATTTAGGAAACATAAAAACACAATCAACTTTGTTGATGGGAATATAAATAGGCTACACCACCAGAGAGATACACGCTAACATGCACACATAAACCAACAACCACATGTACCAACAATAATACAATTAGCAAAAGATACAAGATGTTGGGTGACAGTAATTCTGACTGTATTGAAATGTATTGAAGGAAAGGACCCTTTGGCAGTCAAACAAACAAACAAACAAACAATGAACAGGGGGGCTTGTTTTTTTAGACGCTGAGATTGTTAACAATTTTCTGTTAAATGTGAGACAGAGATGTAAAAGTATTTAATTCCCTGAGGAACCAAGTCTACTAATTTATATCATATCTGACGTTCTCATGGCTCCTGAGACAGAGATTCCACCACATGGAATCAGATTTTTCACTGTTAAGACAACGGTGAAGAAATCAGATACAGGATGGTGGTGTGGGTGTGGGTGTGGTTTAAGCAGCCACACCTGTCTTGGGTCTAGGAAAACACCACTGTTTGCCTGCCACACGCCATCCAAGTGGCATTTTCAGGGACCTCCGACACATAGACACAGGCAGAGATGTTGCAAAGACACCAGTTCATTGTAGAGAGTGGCAAGATGTAAGCAGCAGGGAGCAGATGAACACATGTCATGACCGAGGCTCCCCCGGTGTGTGTGGGGCGATGGGTGATTTACCTGTTGCTCGCTGATTGCTCGGATGAGCAACAAGCGAACAGCCACCTCTGATCTCGGGTCCAATTACCGAGACCCAAGACAGGTGTGGCTGCTTAAACCACACCACCCCACACCACAGGGCTACAAAAAAAAAAAAAAAAAATTATAAAAAGGGAGGAATTAGATCAGAAACTACAGAATGCACACTGCAGATGCACTACAGATTCCATGCCAACACAATGCTTTGAAAATGTTCCATATACTAAAGCCAGATACACATGCCAAGCATAAGGGTGCCCGCTCATCGCAGAGTCATACATATGATAAGTGATCTAGTATATGTGTTGTCATGGAAGTGTGAATGGAAGTAGAGAGCGGGAGAAGAAAGCAAGAAGAAGAATACATGGAAAAAATGGATGTATTTTCTTGACGAGGATGTGGTATGGTTTTAATGTTGTGTTGTATGGTTCTTTTAACACAGACAGTTTCTCCCGCTCATCTCCAATTATGTCCTGTTATTTTACATCTCATGACGTAAACTCCCTGGTTGTGCCAACGTCAAAATAGATCAAATCGGTTGTACTCATAGCGGCATGTTGTAGTTCCTAGTTTGATCGCCTCGCTTGAGTGTGCTTTACCAGTGCTAAATGCTGGCTTCAAAAAACCTCTGACCAAATAGAAGTCAATGGAAAAAAAAAAAGAAACTTCTCAATATACACAATATCTAAGTTTATTTCTTCTAATGAGTGTCTTGGTTGTAATTTGGAAAATGATCATCCCATAAATAATACACTAAGACTTCAATCTGTCTTCATTGACAATTCCCTCATTCACATTTGAGCAGTGTGGGCGTGTTTATTCCTTCCTCCCACTATGGTGGTTTCACTTGCCCCACCCTCAGCAAACCAAAACTCTGGCCTGTTGAGTAAACTTAGAAAGGTGTGGGCTTGTTTCCTGTTAAGATGGTGATGAGCGTAAAACCAAACTCGCTTCAAATCACACAACAGAAACCGGGTGACGTCACAGACGCTACTTGAATTTTTTTCTCTTTCTGTAATGGAAACGTGCACAGTTACCCAGCCTTCATAGGAAAACAACGGTCCAGCCAGCGCTAAGGGGTTTTGCAGTTTGTCATGTGTAAGCCATTTGTCTGTACTTAATATAGACAAAGAGATAATTTGTTTCAACATACAAGTTTGTCCTCCAGGAAGCCCGTAAACAGACAGAGTGAATGTAGCATATATTTTCAGACAGGGCTGTTAATTCTGGGCATACATTTCTGAGTAGCTACCAGGCTCCACAGCTCCACCAGCCTCCGCTATAGCAGTTGTTAAGTAACTCATGATTCTATTCCAGCTGACATGTTGGCAGTCTCACTACGGGCGAGTGAAGGAGGTCACCGTTGCATTTTTAAAGCCATTACTTGATGCTTTTAGAAAGAAGATCAGAATCGTGGCACCGAGCTGCTTTGCTTGGCTCTGAGTTATTTTGCTGTGATCAAAAGCTTGGTCTCCTTAAAATCACAGTCATCAGAGGACTCTGTGGTGAAGAGTAACCCTGCACCCTCAACCATGTCTGGGGCAAGTGAGATTTGGATAAGGCTCTTGGATGACCAGACTCTCCTGCTGGGCTTTTGTTTTGTGTGTGTGTGTGTGTGTGTGTGTGTGTGTGTGTGCGCGCGCTTTGTGTACAGCTACAACTACCGCTATTAACCTCTACCCAAAACCTTTCCAATTCCCCTCTCCCCTTTCCAATATCTCTCTTCCTCCATCTCCCCCTGAATCTGTGCGTCTCTTCTGTGTGTCAGATCCTGTCTCAGTCAGCGTGTCATGGGGCTCGTGGAGGGAACATCAAGCTCACATTAATGACAATGATGTGTCAGTGACATCTTGCACTATGACACTGGCCAGATGCACGTATGCCTGCAGTGGAGTGCCTTCATGAATGAATGACAACAAAGAGAGAGCGAGAGCGAGAGAGAGAGAGAGAGAGAGAGAGAGAGAGTGAGAGTGTGTGTGTGTGTGTGTGTGTGTGTGTGTGAGCGAGTGAGTGAGTGAGAGCGAGCTCCCCCACTGTGCAACAGAGATAGATGGATGACAGAGGGGAAGTAGGAAGGGATGAGAGCTAGAAAGAGGAAGACGGTTACATAGACCGACGTATAGACGGTGAGAGAGAGGAGAGACAGCTGATGTCAAAATAGTTGCTCTGGGGACGACGGCTATAACAAAGGGGAAAGGGGGGATGTGGAGATTTTTCTGTTGGAAAGAGAGAGAAAGGGATTGGAGAAAAAAAAAAAAAGAGAGGGACATCTGCTCCCTCTCCCTTCATATCGATGTGACACATGAGGCTGGATGTCTGCCCTGCTGCCGGAATTTATTAGACTAATAAGATTCTCCTCAGATCCAAAAGAGTCCCTTCTCAGGCTCACCGTATGTTGAACAAACACTGTCAAACCCGCTCAACAAACTCTCCTGTACTTCAGACCCAAGCTCCCACTCTTGAAATAATCTTTTCTTTGGCTAATTGGTTTAGGTGTACAGCCTAAAGAACCCAACATGGGAAAGACTTTAAAACCTATGTCGACACTAAAACGAGGTTCGTGCCTTGACTCTGAAATCCATTTCATGCCCTATACATTAGTTACGGTGGAGATACAACAGCGCCTTTGAATGCCTCTGACTTAGACACATTAGGCGACATCCAAGCCCTTTTGAAAAGTTTGACTTCAGAAAGTATCTAACTTTGTTGTTGTTTTTTTTATACTTTATTTATAGTTTTAAAGAAACATAGAAATAAAACAAAACCCTCAAACGGGTGGTCACCTATACATTCATACAAACGTTTTACTGATGGAAATACATGTCAGTTTATACAGTGAGGGATCAGTCACCATCTGAGGTCACAAACACAATCAATTTTTTCCAGTATTGCTTCCCAGTATTTCCAAGTTATTGTCAACCCTTAGATTTAGCAAAAAAGTCATTCTCTCCATACTTTGAACATTAGTCACAATATCTATCCAGTAAGTCTTACAGCTTCTGTGCTGGCTGCACATAATATCTTTAATAGATATTTGTCTGGCATCAATAAATGAGCTGCAATATTGTCCAAGTAGATCGTAGAGCCAGAGCAGTTCATTCCACCACCAAAAATGTTCTGTATTTCCCGTATATGATGTTAATAATTAACACATGCAGCCACACGTGCCTTTTGCTTCAGGCACGTCAGAGGACAGCTCACGTAGCCCAAGGCTGGGTGAGGTCCTTTCCCGAACCTAATGGTGTGCACCTCCTAGTAAAAATGTGATCACTCTATATGTTGAACAAATACTGACGTCCAAATCAAGTACTCAAGTATTCATGCCCTTCCCCAACATAAAGTTGGAATATTGCCATTATCACGCTTGAATTTTTTACTTTCGTCCATTCAAAACAGTACATTTTTATCTTTTCTTATAACGGTTAATGATCGATTAACAAGGGTTGGTTATCGGTCAGAATTCTTTTTCTAAATTAGCAACCCTAGATTGAATACTTGAGTATAACATTGAAACTAATTTCCTGTTGTCCATATTTTTATACATATTAATAAATATGACAATTAAGTTGCTATCACATTTCTTCATAGGTTTTATCTTATTAATAAAATAGGCCCTGATTTGTAAACACATAGAAAAAAAAATCTATTTTTTCTTATCCGAGACTTTCTGAAAGCTTTCCAATTCTCCCTTGAATGAAAATGAACAGTGAGAAGTGATGCCAATTCTATACCAATGCTTAAACCTCCTGTCCACCCTTGCTGGCTTTAAGTCTAGGGCAAAGGTGACCGTCTCAGCAGTCTAGACTGTGTTTCAAGGAGAGGTGATTTACGTTCCCTAAACCAGATTCAAAGACTTTGGTCAATTGGTTTAATCTATTAGAATGCTGTTCATACAAAGTTTTGCTCCCCAATACAGATCGTAACGGTATATCTAACCGCAAGATTTCCAAGTCTTTCCAATTTGTTATATCCTCTGGGTTACAGCAGCATGCTTGCCATCTTCATTGTGCTGCCTTGCAGGATAGCGATCTAGCCCATTTCTCTTTTGACAGTTGCAGTGTTTTGAATTTAATTCTTGGCCTTCTATCCCAGGATATGAATCTTGAAGGGTTACTACAACTGGTAAGGATTGAAAAAAAAAATATATATATATAAGAGAGACATTCATTTTTATAGTTTCTATCCTATTATGCGTATCTAAGGGCAGTTGGGACCACCTGTCAATATGTGACTTGAGGTCTTTACTAATGGGACCGTGATTACATTCATATATTCTGGAAATGTCTTTAGGTATTTGAATACCCAGGTACTTAATCCGCAAATAGACAAATCTTCTGCTCCAAACCCCTAACCATTGTTCCTTTTATCACCTGGTCATCCCTTATTGACAATTATCTGACTTTGACTCTTCTGTTGAATCCTACAGTTTGAAAATACATTGGAGACTGGTGCTCAGCTGCTAGACACGTTTCATGAAGCGTAACATCTTGCAACAAGTTAATTCATTGAGTAAAAAAAAAAAACCCAGAGTGATTATGATGAAGATCCTGTCACAACATAACTTCATTACAGCTGATTCCCAGAGAACACGTTGACAGTGTCTGGGTCTACCATGCGTCTGTCCTTGGCTTTGGAGAGGAAAATCGCCTCAACGTTGACTAATATGCCCAGACGTCTTCGCCCCAACATTATCCCTGACATCTGCTCACCCAGAGAAAAGGTCAGACGGCCCTGATGGAGAGAATTATCAAGGATTTGACCAAGTATTCCTCAGCATTTATACGCGTGAAGCTGGGACGGCTAATGGAGCCCCACTCATCCCCCCCAAATCCCACTCGTGCTTTGCGTATCATTCCTGGCCTCCCCTCCTTGTCCCGTCTCCTTTTTTTAAAGACAACAGTAATCACTGACTAATTGATTGTCAAAAGCTTGAAGAGCGACATGCAAATTAAGCGTATTGTGTTGTGTGCAGGGATAGCTAATGCCGGGGAAGGAAAGGAGAACAGGGAACAAGGGAAGCCGTAGACGGACAGCGCCAGCCAATAAAGGAAGATGGAACAAAAACAATATTGTAGAGAAAGGCACAATCAAAAAGAGGCTGGACGATGAGGGGTGAGGCAGCGGGGATGGGGAGTGGGAAAGCGTGGGAGGGCAGAGCGTGGAAGTGTGTGAGGGCGCGTGCGTGTGTGTGTGTGTGTGTGTGCATGTCTGATTATGTGTATGGTATCATAGTGGTAATGGGAGCGTTCCCGAAAAAGTGTGTAGGAGGGTTGCGGGGAATTGGCTGCGGGGAGATGAATTAGAAAAAATGGTCAAAGGCTTAGGCATTAATAATTAAGAGCGTGACCCCCTCATCCCCACACACACACACACACACACACACACACAGCAGACAGTAAACACTAGGACTCTCGCACACAGTAAGCCGTGACACAGATAAAGGATAATGTCTCTCCAGACACCCCCCCACGACACCCCCCCACCGACACACACACACCGACACACACACACACACACACACACACACACACACACCCTCTATTAAAGTGGTGTGCTACCGCTATAACTATATTGGGCTTATCGCCTGGACGCAGGGCACCATTCACAACCACAATATCATCATTATTTACACCCAGATGGAGAGGGCCCATTGTTATCCAGGTCTGTGTGCGTGTGTGTGTGTGTGTGTGTGTGTTTGGGGATAGGGGGTGGAACGCGCTATTGGGGGATGGATGGCGGGACAACGGATTTATGTCCGGCTGGGGCTTGACCTTGCGCCCTGGTCCTCCACGGGAAGCCTCCTCATGTCAATGGTGTGCATCTACGTGAGGGTCTGTGTGTGTGTGTCTGTATGTGTGTGTTTGTGTGTGTGTGTTCGGTGAGACTGGGGGTCTTTGGTCTACAATGGGTAACAGTAGACAGGAGAGTGAGAAGGGCCTGGATACGGAGTGGTGTGGAAAGGAGAAGGACCACATTTGAAGTAAGGAAAGCCTCTGTATTTTTTTTTTTCCTTTAATGATTCGAACAACCTTGAATTAGGTCAGGGATTGTTCTTCGCCCCTAGCACATTCAGACAGTAAAACACTGTTTATAAAAATAAATAGCTGGGCGTGTGTTCAAAGTAATGTTCTGCTGTGGTACCACTCTTGAGTTTCGGTTTACAAAATGGTAAGTTGTTTGTTAAAGTATTAAAATAGTCCTCATTTAAATTCAGGCAAATGACCAGTTGTCTGGACACGAGCCAGGAGGCTTGTTAAATTGTGAAGCCTCTGGCTATCTCTGAGGGAGATGTAATGAACGGCTGGATTCATTGGTTCCAGTTGTGCAGGCTACTTGCAGTACTCTTTTTGGGTGCATAATAAAAAGAACAAAAACAAAGAACAATTTTCACAAAAATGTCTACATCGTTCAATGTCGTAAGTGAAAGGAAGGCTGTCCTCTAAACCATGTCTTCCTTTAGAGGACAGTAGGAATATCGGAAGCTAAATGTGAAACCGCCAAGTTCATCGAGAAATTGGCTGAATACTTTGAGGGGTTATGATTTATGAGTGAAAAAAAGCCCCTGGAGGTCACTGACAATTAAATGTAGGCCCTTGTTATCTGACCAAGCACAAATCAACTCACCATGTGTTAAATAAACCCCTGGATGAGAGCCAAGGGTTATCAGAATTATCTGATAAGAGATTGAGTGTATGAGGGGATCCCAGGGTGCTCTGCTGATGGCTAGCTTTATGTGGGCACACACACACACACACACACACACACACACACACACACACACACACACACACACACACACACACACACACACACACACACACACACACACACACACACACACACACACACACACACGTCAAAATCTAGGCCCACAAGATTTCTTTCTTGTGTGATTCAAGTGTGTGTGTGCGCATGTGTGTCGGTGTATGAAGAGTGAGGGATTACAGCAGTTGGCATTTGACCTAATCTTTCTGGCATTCTTCTGGGCATCTAAATGTCTGTATTTGATATTTTTTCATCTTTACTTTCCCCTTAATATCGATGGCATTTCATTTGAGTAACTACAAATAATACTTTGGTCGAAAAAAACTCGCACGTTAACCAAAACCTTTCTTTCACATCACTTCCAAACGCTTGGGATGTGGGCAATATTTATGGAAAATTCACATACAGTAGCACTTAATGGAGCCATTGATGAACTGAAATTCTATACAAACTCTGGGGAAAAACACACCTAACAAAATATGACCCAGGTTCAGAATGCTACTAAGTGATTACACAGTTGTGCTGTCTTTAAGCAATTACATCCAAACCTACCACAAGGCTGCCATCTGATTAACTCTATATATGAAGGTGTATATATTTTCCCGTTAACGTGTACAGTATGACTGACTGCCTGTGTGGGTGTGTTTATACGTATGTATGTGTTGTTGAGTTGGTGTTTGGCGATCTGTCTTCCCTCTGCCTACGTGCCTGAGCGCCTGCCAGCGAATTAACACATCTCCCTGCAGCTCTGCATGTTCTTTGTCTACAGGAAAGTCTCTATTTCCATGCCCCGTCTTCCTGCCGGCCTACGTGGCCATTTGCATTCCTGTCTAACGGTACATCAAATATATACTGTTTTATATATAGTACACAACAGTATAACATGTATAGTATATCACAATATATTTCTGTCGGCCATTCTGCCTGTTTGATGGTGTCCCATTTGTCATGGCTGACTAACAAGGGATGATGTGCTCAGTCGGAGGCTTTGATGTGGAGACCTTCCTGAATGCGGGCGTCAGGTTTACAGTTTGATTGCTCATCACATTGTATTTTCATTTATTCTATACTGCAATACTGCTGGTCGCATTAGTTCATCCACTGTCATTTTAATCTGGTCACAATTTAGTCATTGTAGTAACACTTGGTAGCTTATTTGTATTATAACATTATATTTGTGTAACAAAATTATAAGCAATGACACTGAATTATACCCTGTAACAATCACATTATGGATATTAAATCATATTATTTATGTTAAAAGTGTGATGCAGCAAATGTAAAAAAAAACAAAACATTATAGGTCAACCAGTTTAGTCCACAACCTGGGAAGAAGATGATGAATTAGTGAAGGTAAAAATCCTTCATTGACTTTTGAAATATCATTTCATAGCCAACGTACTGCCAAATGTGTCAATTTATATTGCTGTATTGCGTCAGCAAACAAAGATAACAATAAGATGAAGTTATTATAGAGACCTTGTAACACAAAATGTATTCACAGCTTTCATTCGTTAGTGGGACCAATTCCCTTACCTTAAACCGGCAAATGCTTAATACAATCATACACATGAAAAAGTGGAGAGGGAGGGGGGCTTTTCACTGATGCTGACCCTGATCAGTGCACTGTCTCTAAAAAAGTAAAAATATATATTGCATGCGTGTACAATCCCACCTGTGAAATCAAATACAATTCTTCTTCTTCTAGTTATAGTAGATAAAAAGAAAACATGACTTATTCACTTATAAAAATTTTGTTTTGTTACAATATTAGAGCCAACACCGAGAAGGAAACGAGTCGGTTATTGTTTTTGTGCTGGGTATTTTAATCAGTTATTACCATCTGTTTGAAAATAGGGGCGTTATGAATAATACGGTAGCTGATAAATAATCATCACAATTTTTCCATTGACTAAATTAACAAAGATCTCAACATATGACAGTGAAATTGCATTACACCTGCATACAAATGCAAGTGCCATAAATTGCAATTAAGTAAATCGTGAACCCTGCATCAGGATCTCTCTGGGTTCTTGCAAATACGCAGCTTCACTCCTGAATGTAACAGCTTTTTCAATAACCTCCTCGTCTCTCTGCCGCGCGCACACGCACACACGCACACACGCACACACAGGAAGCATTAGGTCAATAATGTAAATGTGAACGCTTGACTCTGCATGTGGGCAAACACATTTAAAGTGCTCTCTCGGTTGCAGAAAGGAGCGGCACAATTCGATTAAACTTACACAGTCCTGCCCTCAATAAGCAAAGCAATTCTGATTTGGCTGGGGGGGGGGGGGGGGGGGGGGGGGTGAGAACAGTGGGAATGTGAAAGAAAATTCTTCAGATAGGTAAGAGGAGGGTGTGCCCTCTGCATACTTACTAAACATAGGCACTGCGCCGCACACAAACACAGAACATAAGGAACGTGGTGGGAAATCCTCTCTATATGAATGAGCTAGCTGGCCATGGAGGGATAGAAGAGGGGGAGCACAAAGATGGGGGAACAAGGTGGAAAATTGAGAAATGCAAAGGTAAGAAATTGATGGAAACTGTAATGTAAATGGAGATGGATGCCTCTGCTGTATACGAACCTCCCTCCTGTTTAAAGCTCCCTTTGTTATGGGGAAAGGGGAGATGCCCCAACGAATTGCAGCCTTTGCTGAGAGCGAGTCAGCTGCAAATATCAGGTTACGCTTTAGTGTTTAGCAGCTGTAGCTGCCGAAATGTGCTGAACCCAATTGGCGATGACATCG
The DNA here is from genome assembly GCF_960531495.2 of Zeus faber. Taxonomy (NCBI): domain Eukaryota; kingdom Metazoa; phylum Chordata; class Actinopteri; order Zeiformes; family Zeidae; genus Zeus; species Zeus faber. The sequence continues at coordinate 57,914,242 of NC_137193.1, read as the reverse complement.
ACAAACGATGATATGCATTTCGTATCCATTACGAGGGCAGAATCACACAGTACGTCACAGAAAAAAAAGCTGTTACTCTGTCGTGTGCCAGACCTCAAATCGAGATGCAAGTTGCAAGAAGCATGTGCTCTTTTATGCAAAACATGAATATAATACAGTGTAGCTTTCAGTAAAGTGAAAATAAGAAAATGACAGAAAAACACCTATTGAAGTGCCCCCAACCATAACCCTTAATCTTTGGCCCTCCTTCCCTCTACCACTTTCTGTCGAATAGGATTTTCATCGGCCCTTTATCATTACTTTCATGCATGTTAAAGAGAGAGCGATGAGCTGGGATGTATGGAGGCAATGGAGCGATAGGGAATCAATAGGGCCTATAAAATGGACAATCAGGCAGTAAGCCGGTCACCAACAGACTAGGGGGCGGCGCTGCTGGAGGCCCTAAGGGGAGGTATGAGCTACTGTCAGGCTCAGGAGAGATGAGACAATGTTTAGAATCTGTGATCTATCGGATTCCCTCTGTCCGTCTTACTTGACTGTCTTGAAATGACAAAGGACATCCTGTCTCTGTCTGTCTGTCTTGTTCTGCTCCGGGTCTCTTTGTCTGGTCTCCTCTAAACACCCTCTGTGTGACTGAAGGTGGGACCCTTGGTGATCTGGGCTAAGCCGAGGCCTTCTGAAGCGGTGCGTAAAGGATGGCTGGTCTGGAGAAGACGCCCAGACGTGGACAAACTGAGACCAGACTCCAGAACAAGCAGCGGGTGCCATGTTTCAATATACTGTGTGTACGCATTTGTTCCCTCAGTTGAAGTTCAATACGAGTTCAAATGTACATGACAGAGGATGGGATTTGAAGACACCATTGCTTTACTTCCAGTGGTGACTCCCGAGGACAGCTGCAGATTGCAAGCGTCAAAATTGTGGACAAGGTCTCTAATTTCTCTTAACATTACATTACATTACATTTAGCAGTAGCTTTTATCCAAAGCGACCTACAATTGTTCAAACACCGACGGACGCAGCCATCAGGAGCAATTAGGGGTTAAGTGTCTTGCTCAAGGACACTACAGCATGCTAGCAGGAGGAGCCTGGGATCCAACCAGCAACCTTTAGATCACTAGACCACCAGCTCTATCGCCTGAGCTACCATCCCCGTAAATCTGTATAATCTGAGTGTATATGACTTACTCCATCCTTAATAACTTTTATCTATGTCTTAAATTGTATTAACTCTGGTAAATGATGTCATCATATAGTATATACATATTTCCACTCTATCTGGGCAGTCACACACACATGCTTGACTGCAACTACCTATACTATTCTATATATTATAGGCAAGCACACAAATGAATACAATGTGAACAGCCTCTCTCTCTCAGTCACACACACACACACACACACACACACACAATGTACAAAGTAAAGAGCTACTTATGGCCTGTACATGCATGCATAGCTTCAGTATATTTGCTGAAATGGCATTTTTTTTTACCCTTCATTAATTTTCATCTCTGCACAGCACTTCCTCTCCTTCCCGTTCTCTTCCTATTTATGTATATGTCACTCCTTTTCACCTATAGGAGCAACTCTTGCAGGACCCACAAACAAATAGTCATGCACACACGCACACATAAAACTGCATTCGCATAAAAACTGCAAAAAATGTGCTTGCTGGAAGAAGCACACGGCTGCGCTGTACATTTTCATTCTACGACGTAAAATAATAACCTTTATCATGCACACATATGAATACACAGGCGCACTCATTTATTCGGTTCACAATTCTGATGTACAGTAGAAGAAACCCCATGAGAACGGCAGTTGTTCGGGAGACTGAAACAAAGCAACATGAAGGGGAGAAATGTGAGAATATCTGACGCTATTTACCACGGCGTGAGTCCAAGAACATAAAATCAATATAATTTAACTAGGTCAGAAACTAATATCTCACCAATATCTCATATATGTCACATATCTGAATAATATTCAGAAATGTCTACAGTTAAAGTTCAACCTGACCAGATATTATCTGGTGAGGTTCAACTTTAACTGTAGTCTGCGAGTACTGTCCGGCTCATTATTGATTGATGGATTTATTTTAAACAAATAATTGTGTGTTGTAAAGCAAGCACGAAAGAGAAAACAAAGCTGGTTGGGAATGACCGCTAAATTGGAATAAGTATGATTTATAACTCAGGCTGAACCCAGATTGATGGTAAAACAAAATATATAACCCAAAATGATAGTCCTCTCTCTCTCTCTCGTATACCATTATTCAGTAAAAACAGTCACACACATCCACACTATTTCGTTTTCGTTCCTTTGACCATCTTGTTGAGGGTTACAGACCAAGCGATAAGGGTCCATTAATCTAACCTCCCCCACCCCTGGTCGAGCTGATGATCTCTCCATCCCTCTTTCCCTTATTCTCACACACACACACACACACACACACACACACACACACACACACACACACACACACACACACACACACACACACACACACACACACACACACACACACACACACACACACACACACACCTTCCCTACAGTGGATGGGTCTCCAGTGGTTGGGTCTGCACTAGTTAGCACCGAGGCCAATCTGTTAGCCCCGTCCGGTGGGATCATTACCTCCGCATGGGGGTCAAAGGTCACCCATCATCCAAGCGAAACACACTCTTCCCTGGACTCTGTGTGATGACTGTCATCGGGTACTTTGTCTCTTGTTTATTTCCCATGTCTTCCTCCCTTCCTTCTTTGTTTAGCTGTATGATCCCTGACTTACTTCACTATTGCTTGCCGGCGTTAGTCTTTTGCGTCTTGTTTCATTTCCTTTTTGATTTAGTGTCAGGCAGTTCATTTGGTCGACTGAGTCATGGACGTCATTATCGCGGCTTGGACTCAATGGTTGAATTTCTGTCTACTAGTATTTATTCCCACCCGTCCCAACTGACCCCGCTTTCCTCTTTCCGTGTCTCTCATCTCTCCAAACATCTGTTTTGTCCCCCCCCTCCCCCCACCCCCATTCCTCCCTCTATCCCTCCATCCCTCCCCCCGATGGGTCTCGTGAGCGCGTAGGATGTTGATTAACCCTGTGTTCACCAGAACACGGGGGTTGCTGAAGTCAGACAGCGGGGCTGAGATTAGACGTGGGCCAGACGGTATTATGCGGGCAGCTGAAGTAAGCTCTATTAGGGAGAGTCATTACCCCGTCTGTCTCGTCATCCTACGGAGGATTCATCTGGTGCCTGCAGCATTAGCATCCAGGCATTCCGCGAGCAGCGGCCCTAATCAATAGATTCGATTTAGAGTCCAACAAGACAAAAAAAAAAAAAGAAGAAGAAAGAAGAAAAAAATACCTATTTCACCATTTTGTGACTAGACAAGTCACATTACAGACAGATAGATATATAATTACTTGCCGTTAAATATAATTAAAGTATTCTAAGTAAACATACTTGTCATATCCGGTGCCCTGATAATTTGAGTTGAAATGTAGTAGAGTAAAAGGTATAGATATTTGCTTTGAAATGGACAAGGGTAAAAGTGGATAGTGTCCAAAATTAAATACAGTTAAAGGGGCAACAGACACATTTTTTGTCTTTCCTTATTAATTTGAAGTTAATGTTAATTGCACAGTGTAATGGCTATAGAATACTGACACCAGAGATTGACTGATAAAGTGTCCCACGCACGGTTACGCGCAATGCTTTTTTCTTTTGTTATAATAAATACAATTACAATAAATTATTTATATTCATTATAAATAGTTATTGTGTTTTTTGGAGGAGAAATGGGGAACAGGGACGTACAGTGGATCATGCAGTGGAGCAGGGATCACGGGGCAACATGCCTGTTGTGTGTGTGTGTGTGTGTGTGTGTGTGTGTGTGTGTGTGTTTTTCTTCCCTCACCAGTGGAGACGTACAGTAACAGCAGAGGTTGGCAGCACAGCCAATCGTATTTTTTATTTTATTTTTTTCAAAGGTTAAAATTCCGGGAAAATGAAAAACCGAGAGGACAGCGGGAAAAAAGCGAAAATCCAGGAAAATCCAGAGAAAAATGGGAGGGCTGACAGCTAAGCATTTCTTACACAGAACTTGGCATTGAGGAGCGATCTGGTTGTTTTTGCGACAGCGGCACAAACAATAATACCACTTGAAAACGCTGGGGGGAGAAAGTAAGTACAGATACTTGAAGTACAGTAACAAAGTACTTGGAATTTGTTACTTTCCATCACTGGTTGAAGGGAAGGAGAAATTCTATTTATGCACTGTGGTACATTGTAATAAATAATCCAATACAAACACATGAGACAAGTGCATGTATTTGCATATGTAAATAGACACATACACTGTTTCCATCTCTCCCGCCCTTTGACAGGCACATGCACAACACAATGTACTTCACACATCCAACAATGTTAACGTCCGCAGCCTGATCGCTCTAAATCCGCCAGCTTTGATTGGATACGGAGATGGAGGGGGGTATTGATGTGATGGTAGTGATGAAAAAAACCCACCTAAAATCAAATTTAATACTGTAATAGCTGTATCTTGTTGGGTGGTCCTTACTGCATCTGGCGCGTGCGTGCATACACACACACACACACACACACACACACATCCCCACACACATACACATACACACACACTTCTGTGCTGCTCTGTATTTGGCCTCCGTTGGTCTACTGACCATGTCATGACATGTCTGTGAATCAAGCTGAATTTATAGCGGCAGAGGGAAAGGATGATTCTTCTCCTTTTTTGTGTCCTGTCCATATGTGTCCCACCACAGCAAAAGCCGGCATCTCGTGCATTTCTAAAATCACCAGGAGCAGCCAAATAAGTTGAAAAATCCTTTCTTGAAGGAAAATTTGATTTTTCCACATTCGTGTTCCTTTGTGTTTTTTTTTTTTATCTCTCAACGTATTTTCAAAACTGAGTTTGATTTATAAATAGTAGAAAAATGTTAAACCGTGGAGTTAAATATTTACGTTAGATTACATGGGGAAACGCAGTTCACTTAGCGAGACGCGGAACAGCGCTGAACAACGCCAATCGATGGTTTCCTCTAAAGTGACCGTCCAGGTGAAGATCATTCCTCCATATTCTATGTAATGTGAAGTCACAATGCAAAACCGTTTTGATAGAATTCAACCTTTAAATTGTACTACTTTTACACAGATGGAGCCATTGTTGTGAAACTGCGAAGAAGAAGAACCCTTCGCGTCACGCACCTACGTCACTTCCGTAAACAGACGGTTAAAGCGCAGCACAGGGGTGTTTCGGTCTCACTTGTCTGTGAAAACGTTCTTCTCCATATTGTTATGGATTATGTGAAGCGGGTGGAAGAAGCTATGAATCATATTTTGGACCTTAATCTGACCAGTGCGAGGGATCCAAGCCAGTGTTGGCAGCATGTACTGGACATCATTTTCCGTGATGATAGTCAGTTCTCCGACGGCGACGCGGAGAACGAAAGCGATGCTGAATCTCATATTACTCCGGACTTGGAGAACATTTCAAACAGCAGATTTCAAACGTAATGTGACGATGAAACGGAATATTTTCAAGAACCACCGGAGGAGACCACCGATACGACCGGTGTTGTTACAACGGAAGAAGTTGATGACGTGATGAAGTCCGTTGAGGTTGGTGACAGATTTTCAGATTTCAGACTTTCTGAGACTCATAAGATTGATAAACTCTGCATTTTGTTGTGTTGTCCGTACTTTTAAACTCCAAAATAATTCCACTTTTATAAAACATGTATATTCTTACTGTTGAATAAAAGATTTTTTAAAAACAAAATTAGTTGTGTGTTGTTGAGCTGTTCATTCAGCAGTATGTTAATTAGCCATGAGGCTTTGTTTGTCCGCCAACCTCATTTGCATTCTGGGAGCTGGCTGAACGAACCTGGTGTGAAAAATTTTTTTTTGAAAGCTGCCAAATGACCCTAAAGTACATATGTGGGTCACATATCATATCACATGTTTGAGCCTCCATAGACATGAAAACTCAGAGATCACTACAGATCTCTATTTCTGTTCACTATGCTACCTCAGAGGTACCAAATGTGACTGCAGAAGTTGGTTAGCTAAATGAGTTGAAGTAAAAAACAAGTTGAGGTACAGAGGGAGCCATTGGTCATCACAATCGAGCCAGAAATGCAGGAGACATGGATGAATAACTTAGGCAGTAGCTCCCCCTCACTGATTTCCTCAATGACTTCAGTAGGATACTAATGAGTCAGAAGAAGATTCTACTAAAATAATCAGTTCATAACTTCCTCTTCATCCATCCTTAATCGAAACATTTAGAGAACAGAGCTAAAATTGGACAATAACACAGGAATTGTGTCATCATCCAGTTACTTATGGTCGGTACTGTATATTATAGTGAAGGTGAGATCAACTCCATCTATATATGGATACCCAAACAGATAATCTGCTGTTAGTCCTTTTCTGTAATCATCTGTGTCATTGGGATTTAGAATTATACCCATTATACCATTTTTAATGGCATATCATCAGCTAATAAATAACCCTTGAAGTTAATTTCTGTAACTCCAGAAAGTCTCCCTCTGCCCTAGGTGTGCTGTCCTCCCGGTGTGCCAACTCTGGGTGTATGTGTTCAGTTCAGCCGGGGACAGCGACTGGATGGATGATGTGAACCAAGTGTGAACATTTAATCAGCTTAGTGTAGCACTGCTGCAGCTGCTCTGGGCAGGGAGGTCATTCAACCCGCTTTCTGAACCTACACAGTGATAAGCCATATGCACGGGACAAGGCGGATCTGACTCTAGACTTTCCGTCACACACACACACGCACGCACGCACGCACGCACACGCACACACACACACACACACACACACACACCTCCTACTGTAACACCTACTGTACACACTCCCTCCAACACATCAAGGCCGGCAGCCATGCAGCCGCACTTTTTAACCACAAGTAGACAGCTGACAGAGCTGAAAGCCCACGGAGCTTATAGGACTGGGAAAGGAAAGAAAAAAAAGAAACGAGGCCAAACACGGTGAATCCTATTTGGCCAGTGCTTTTAGCAATGTAAAGTACACGAGAGTGCATGTAAAAAACGGAGAAATGCCAAGAGCTACGGTATCTAGCTTAGGTTAAAATGCATAAGCGCGTAGATTCTCATCTGACATAAGTCCTCCAAAGAGACGAAAGGCTAATGCAGGTTTTATGAATTGAGTTATCGTGTATGCGTGCGTGTCTGCGCTGATGTGTGTGCACGTGTGTTTGCACACCTTTGGAAAGCCTGTATGTCATGTTTAGAATGAGAGAGGAAAAAAACAGAGGGAGGACAAGTGAGAGACGGAGTGAGATACAGCAATTCACAATTCCAACATTTTGCAGCTTTCATTTCCCTGGAGAAACCATCCCCCGGCAGCCGGTCCAGTGAACACCTCCTGCACATTCAGGAACGCACGCTCTTCACTGTGAGGTGGGAATAATATATCTGAGAAATAAAATGTACAGCATGGAGGTATTGACACACGGGTAGCTTTTTTAGGGGTGAAGAAAAATGATGCTTTGAAATGATTTTTTGGCCTTTGGTTCAGAAAAAGAAAACATAAAGCCAACATAGAAAATGAAAATTAGGAGTTTTCCAAAAGCCACTTTGTGTGAGAGAAATGTATATTTTCTGCTTTGATGGAAGACTTGCCCCATGCTCCCGGACTTGCTTCCAGAGACACACTGCAAGTGAAAGGAGAATCCTCATCTTGGGGAATAAATAAGGTAGTGCACAAACAAACACTGAAAAGAAACCAATACAGCTGATTTGTACTTTTCCTGAGTTCAGTCCTTCTCCATCTTGTGTTGGTGATGTGCATATTGTATATGAATCACGAAGCGATGTGCTTCTGTGTAGCAAAATGAAGAAAGAGAATGATCTTTGCAGAGACACAATGAAGAGGTGTGCTTGGGTGAGGTGGGTTTCCCTCAGTTTATCACAACATCTATAACTGGCAGGCAAGGAAGGCACAACATAAAACTAGTGCTATGGAATACTAGCTCATAACAGAGCGGAGCTGCTTTCACACATGCACTAAAACTCTGAAATCATACATACATTACCTGGAGGAGCAGTATGTGTGAATGCACATGTCTGAATCTGTTGGACCGGACATTACCCAGATGTTACCCAGCCAGCACCCTTGTACAAAGTCTGGGTAATGTCTGATTGAGCAGTATGTGTGAACACAGCAGGTGATTGTCTGGAGCATTCACAGCGAGCGAGTTGGCGTGTTGATGACATCTCTATCATACGACTGGTGACATCATCAACACGGCCCCTCACCGAGATTGTAGAAGGGTCATTTTCCCATTGTGCGGGTCTTCGTGCTAGATCTTTGTGTGGCTGCTTCATACTCCTTTCTGCTTTCCTTTATATTCCTTTTCACTCTTTTGTTTATATTGCCGATACATCCAAATACATGGAGTATTGTATCAACGCAAAAAAGTAAATTACTGATAAGTCAGTAGCCTTATCCACCATCTTGGGTGTGCTGTAAAACTCCTTCCTCCTGCACACTCTACCCAGGCTCCATTGTCCATATAAACATGTGTTTAAAGCAGCGTCCAACTGTTGAAAGTTTGCAACTACTTGACTGTTTCTACCTCCTCACACAGGCCTCTTCTATCCACAAAAGTTTTTGTTACTTATCCAATTAGAAGGCCGCCTATTACGAATATGACAGACAAATCACACACAAAAAGAGTATGTGTCTGGATAAGCTACATTGTGCAGCGTTATTGTGCACCATAGTAAGAGCAGGGATCTATTACGTGCTCAGTGCTCTTGCAACGCAGCCCCCTGAATGACTATGCAGTTATTCAGGATCACTCCACCTAAACTATGCTCCCAGAACGTTTGCTCAAGCCTCCCTGTTCATCACTGACTGCGATAGGGAAAAAAAACAACATTGAAAGAACACAAAGACTGAGGCAGGATTATGCCACTGACATTAAAAGCATTTTGCTGCCAGACAAACATGTCTGGACAAACATGACACCCTTTTGTTTGGAGAGAGCTATACAGTAGGCTTAGGAACTGGAGACAGACACACACACGCATGCACGTACACACACACATTGCTTAGTTTGTTTAAGGGCTGGTTAAGTGAGGACATTGACATTATAAACTATGCCATTTACTGTCAAACATGAGAGGAAGTAGATCAAGAAAAACACACAAAAGAAAGACAAAGAAAAAGAAACAAAAAAAAGGAAGAAAGGAAAAGTAAGAGCAGCGAAAACTTCAGATAAACATTGTTTCTGAGAGTTTTAGAAGTCTGAGCAGAAGAAAGGGAAGGTCGGCCCTGAACCACAGGTGAGGCAGAAGGAGCCCCCACAGCTGTGATGTGACAGCTTTCTCAATAATTCATCTTCACTCTTTGGGTAGGGGGGGACTTTCGCTGTTTTAATATATATATATATATATATATATATATATATATATATATATATATATATATATATATATATTTTTTTTTTTTTTTAAACCATTTCTGGCACAAGCCGGGATTCAAACCCACACATCCGTGAGGAAGAGGCATTCCCAAAAGGAGGGTTATCCTGCCTCTGACGCCAGTGTGGGTCACACACGCACCACAGAATTCAGAGGCGGAATGAGAGGAAGACCTGGTGAATGATGCAAAGAGCAACACTGAAACAACAATGAAAATAATTGGCGCACAGAGGAAAGGCGCACATGGAGGAAAGGTCCACGCGGCCGTACGTTTAAAGCCTGGTTGATTGTGCCGCGATGCACGCGGGAAAGCAAGAACAACGTCAAGATCTTTCCCCCCTCCCGCCCTTTCCAGTGGTCTGACATTGCAAGATGGAGGGGACGGGGGGGCAGAAAAGCCCCTGATGGAAAGATAGCGTGAGAGGAAGTTTGAGAGGGCACGCTATTGCACTTCCTCTGCTTGATGCTTTACATGAATGCACACAAACACATGCGCACGTGAAAAATCAATCTCTCTCTCTCTCTTTATTCCCCCTCTCTCCCATCGCTCACTTTTTCAATTATTAACTTTTTTTTTTTTTCCCCCTTTCTCAAATATACATGCGCATGCTTAGTAATCTAGGCTGCGCACACACACACACACACACACACACACACACACACACACACACACACACACACACACACACACACACACACACACACACACACACACACACACACACACACACGTTCCTGTCGCAGACTTTCCCCAAACACTTCTCTGAGGGGCCCATGGGCTAGTAAGAGACCTCAGAGCTGTCAGGACCACCGGGCCCCTGGGAGCCATCCATCATACAACACAGTGAGGGAGGAGAAGAGAGGCGAGAGGGTGGAGAGAGGAGAGGAAGAGAGGTGGAGGGTGACAAGGAGGTAAAGTGGGGAAAGAGGAGGAGGAGGAGGAGGAGGAGGAGGGACAAAATAAGTAGGTGAGGAGGGAAAGGAGCAGTAGGGGGGAGACGACTCAGGGAGAGAGGCGGGGGAGAAAGGGAGAAACGGGGAGAAACGGAGCAGTGGTTCTCCTCTCCAGGGAGCGTCAGGGTGAGGCTGCATAACCAATGTCAAACTGGTCTTTTATTCATCCTTTTGACAAACAGACAGACAGACAGACACAGATGCTCTTTTCCTGGAGTGTAAAAACTACTCCAGCGAGGGAACTGAAAACATGTCTGGTGTTGTCACGCAACAGGGCTGTGCTCGGAGAACCACACTCCTGCAGGGCAGTGAGGGCGGGAGAGAGAGAGGGGTGGGGGGTGTGCAGAGAGACTGCACAAGGCCACATATCCTGCAGGGATAAAGGGCGGCACACCTGTGTGTGTCACTCGATTGATCGTGTGTGCGTGCGCACTCGTATCAAGCCAGCCATGGCGTTCAGTTGTTTGCGCCTCGCGTTGTTACACCACCCCCAAGCCGGGCGTAGAAGTGCAGCGAGACTCCATTCGACACAAAAGTACAAACCGAACCGCGAGACGTCTCCTTCCCCCCAATTAATACTCCACAAGGCTACACCCATGTCCTTGATTTGACGAAACAACTTTATTCCAAGATCCCTATTGACTTGACTTTTGATTTTTCCACTAATATTGAATGTCTAATGAGAGTCCAAATTTGCCTTCAAAGCATTGAGTACCTACTTTTCAATTTATTCTGCTGTGATGTCTCTGATCTACTATTTTTAGTAGATTTGACATGGTTCTCTCAGCTGACGTCCCACCAAACAATTCAGAAAACATGGTCCACAGTTTTTAACTCTATGAAGATGTAGGCGGTCTCCAGGAAACCTGATCATCTAGAATAGATGCATCTGGGCAGGCCTTAAATTTTTAAATTACACTTTTAACCTGTTATCTCTGTTGTTGAATTATGTATTTTTTTTTTAAATGTTTTTAGCTTTAAATTTCTATGGTTTTATTCTTCTCTGCGTCTTTTGCCCTCGTGTATAAAATGAAAATTTGACATTTGATGGTTAAAGATATGTGGCAAGTTGATTTGCATATTACAAATCAACTTGCCACATATCTTTAACTAGAGCACCCGGGAAGAAAGCTGCGTGGCGCTGCAGTGTCATTTAGCAGAACGTCGCTGCTCGAAACATCGCAACGTCAGAGCTTCCTAGTTTTCAGGTAAAGCAACGAATAACAAATATACCTACTGCTCAAATATTGACTCTAAAGATCTAACTTTGAACCACGTGCAAGTACATATCAATAAATCCTCTTTTTTCCATCTTTCTTTGTGTATGTGCTATAGGAACGGAACGGATATTGAACGTTTCGGAATTACCACTTAGAACAGTAATAGCAACACTAAAATGTTCTTTACGAGCCAATGACAGCGTGAGATGACCTCACCCTATAAGGTGAGGTGGAGGTGAAATATTACAAACATATGAAAACAATGACATCTGAGAAAAATGACTTGTGGCAATTCATCTTCAGCATGTGACCGTGCGCATGCACGCACGCACGCACGCCCGCCCGCACGCACACGCCCGCACGCCCGCACGCAGCATTGGAAAATGGACCTGCTGAGTTCTATCCAGACCAGTGGCTCAGAGCATGAGGCTGTGTTGACACGTTGACATAATTGGAGCAGACATGGACTGTCCAAATGTTTATGTGTGTGAGGCAAAAGAACAAGAAAGAGCATTTGAGAGGCGGTGTGTGTACACGAAGAGAGCGAGAAAGGAAGCATGTGGTGACTGTGTGTGCGTGCGTGTGGAGGTGTAGAGCCATGCATGTGAGCGGGCTCTCATGTGGGCAAAGAGCAATTTTCCTGGAAATCTCTGAATGACGCAGGTCAGACTCACGGCAAAGGACTATGTTTGGGGACAATCATCTACTGCCATGAACCCTTATACCTCACCCAGCAACTCCACACACACACTGACACACACACACACACACACACACACAAAAAGGCACAGATGGAAACAAAAAAAAGCTAGCAATTCAGAGAAAACAGCCACATTATCAATGCCGCTCCTCCAGGGAAGTATCGCATCGTCATAATTTAATTATGAAAGGTTACATGATTGGCCCTTGGAGCCAAAATGAACAGTGAACAGGTTTGACACAACAGCACAGCCGACTAGTGCTACTGCTGCTCAAAATAATTTAGTTCAGTTCAGGGGTGACTTTATTCCATGTGAATTTGTCCTGAAATGTCTTGGCAGAAAAAGAAGCAGGTGGACACTTTAAATACTTCGCAATTCAATAACTATGACTAAGTATTTTGAAGATTACATTTTTGCAGCTGGAACAGTTCTGGTATTGGAGGCAGACCTTACAACGCAAGTCGAGATATTCAGGTCCAATGATTATTCAGTGATTCATTTCTCTAAAATATCCACTGCTTCTAGTATTCTATTTATATTTGATGTTTGGGGGATTATGCATTTTAACAACATATAGTCCCTCCTAACAACAACACCACACACCTATTGACGGCTGTTAGGATGAGCATGGAGAAGACTGCATATCTGTGTGTGTGTGTGTGTGTGTGTGTGTGTGTGTGTGTGTGTGTGTGTGTGTGTGTGTGTGTGTGTGTGTGTGTGATGTAGGTAGTTTTGTTCCCTTCGGGTTTTTGGCCTGACGACATTCTCCCTTTTCTCAGTCAGCTGATGGGCAAGCATAGAAACACACATACCGACACACATACCGACACACACACACACACACACACACCCACGAACGCAAAGTGACTGCTCCTTTCAAAACATCATGCTTGTTTATTTCTGCTTTGGATTTCTCCTCGTTCTGTTCTGGCTCGCCATCCTTATGTAAAAATAAATGAGTCTGTGTGTGTGTTTTATACTGTGCGTGCAAAGGAAAAAATGAGCAGACAGATCTTTTGCCCTACATTCCAGTTTGACAACATCATTAGCTGCCTTGCTGGCTGGAGAGTCTTGGGAGGGTGGACTCACACGCACATGCACGCCCACAGCCAAAAATATTTGGCCTAATTTCAGTAAGCTTATTGTATATTTTATAGATTAATTGCTTATTTATTTTGTGATATCTTACATCTTCCCTACATCTGGATAAACTTTAGGGCCTAACGTTTGGTCGAGGCATCCTACTTATTTTCAGTTCACACTGAGTTTGAACAGCGTGTGTGTTTGTGCGTGCGTGTGTGCGTGTAAGACGGTTTCCAGTGGCGGAGACACCATAGAAGCCCCTTCCACTGGGCCTGTGATAGGTAAAGAGTCTCTCCTTGCCACAGGGTAACGACGTCTCGCCACGGGGAGGCGGGTGGAGCACCCTTTGAAGCCCTACTTGTTCCTGCAGACATATTTCACCTGAGGGTTACCCTGGCGGGAGAAGCCCAATTACGGGGCCCCCGGCAGCGGTGGCAATGGGAGGAGTACGGGGATTGGGGAAAAGGAGAGCAGGAGGGTGGGCAGTTGGCCGTTGTGAGTTATGGTGAGTGTGTTGAGAGAGAAGGATGTGTAGGGGAAGGTACTTCTTTGTAGAGTTGCCATTTGCTCTTCCTGCATATTGTCCTCATTTCAATCTTTGAAAAATGTTTCACTCAAGCTACAAACCCATAAAACACATACACATGCTGGCTGGCTAATGACGCTTCTGTACATCATGTAGAAATAATGTTGATGATTAGTTTATAATATGTACATATTTCTTAGAGACATTGTGAAGTATGTGAGCTATAGCAATAGTGATAGTACTGCAATAACATTGTAGACAATGTGATAATTGAGTAACTGCAATTACCGACAGCAAACATTGAGCACTGGGGTTATCCAGGGTAGCTGGCCGTTGTTGGGTTGGTGTGGGGCTGTGGTTGGCTGGGGGGCCCCCCTCTCGGCTGGGCTGGAGTCCTGGCGGCTTACGCCCAGAGGTTTAAGAAGTGCTGCGACCTGGCAGGGTTGCGGAGAGCGCCGCCGGGGGCCTTCCGGGGCCCCTGGGGGGGCTGCTTGCCGTTGTGGGTGTGGGTTGGGTTGTGGGGGGAGGCTGTTGGCCTTTTGCTTCTGCTGCGCGGCTTCTCTGCGGGCTCCCCGGGTACTGGGGCGCCTGTATATATGGGGGCCTGCTGGCATTGGCAGGGGTCACATCGAGGTGCCCCGCGCTGCGCACATGCTGCTACGTGTGGTTGGCTGCAGTGGGGCGGGCCTCCTCCTTGCGCAGGGCGTGTGTGGGCATGGGAGTCCTGCCGGCTCACCCGCGGGGTGTCGGTCAGGCGGGGTGTCGGTCTGCTGCCATGGGGCCGGGATCCGGGTCTGCAGTCCGTGCCTTGGCCCACGGCCCGGGTTCTGTGCTTGCAGCTGGGGGTTGATTGTATGTGTGCGCCCCTGGGGTGCGGGGTCTCCTCGTGCTCCATTGGACTGGGTAATGCTCCTCGGGGCTGGCCGTGGGGGTTGCTCCACGGCCCTCTGGCATCTCTGGAGGTCTTCTGTGGCCGCAGGGCAGGGTGATCTGGGCTTTCCTGCAGCAGTAGGGTGTCAGGGCTACTGCGGAGTTCAGGGGGCTTTGGGGCCCTTTCCGTTGCTTCCGTGCCACGACATAATACCGACATTCTACACCAGTACCAATGGGGATAATTCATGTACACTCACCGGTGGACATCTTACACACACACACACAGACACAGACACACACACACACACACACACACACACACACACACACACACACACACACACACACACACACACACACACACACACACACACACACACGCCACGTGACCAGTTGTAGTTCCAGTTTTCCTGGACCTAATTAACTGTTTTTCAATACATGTTGTCCAATCTTTGTTTTTGTGTAAATGTTTGTTTCTATGTTTATTTGTCTCACCGTGGTGATTCTCCCCCTCTTGGAGTAGTGATCAGTTGTTTATAGACCCAAACATGATAAATAGTTCTCCAAAGAGGGGGGTTGGTGGTGGTTCTCCATAACCAAAAACTGTGCTCTTGTCATTCTTCAGGTCGTCCACAGGACAGAGTTATTGCAGCAGTTCTTGATGATTTAAGAACTAATTAAGAGTTGCATTGCAGGTTGAGAACTTGAACTCAACTTGCAGACTAACTTTGTCCTAGATGCAATGGCATACAAATACTCTGTGTTGTATGCCCAGCCTGCTGACAGCACGTAAAAAAAAAAAAAAAAAGTAATAATTTAGTGAATACGTAGTAATAATTTTGACCAACACTTCCATTGTTATCCATGGGCATATTATTGTAAACACATTTATTCATCTATATTCAAATGTATACCCATAGCCAATACATGCAACCATACTGCCACTTAGACCGCGTTCCAAATTATTATGCAAATGATATTTTTTCTCTGACTTTCCTAAATAGCCGATGCAAATGACAGTCAGTATAATTTTCAAGTCATCAACCGTTAGGATATAATTTGAATGTTAGTGAACAAACCTCCTCATGATAACAGTATTTTTTTCAAAAATAAAAAACTCTAAATGTTCTGCTTCCAAATTATTATGCACAACAGAGTTCAAAAGGGGCCTACCAGCTCCCTCCCCATGACTCCATCACCTCCTTGCTGACGTGGCAGCCTTGTTGGGACATGGTGGCCATCCGCCAACCATCCACTACTCCATCCATCTGGACCATCCAGGGTTGCGCGGCACTCATCAATAAACAAGACTGTTTGAAAATGAGTCTTCATGTATTTCTGGGCCCACTGCAACCGTTTCTGCTTGTGAGCATTGGTTAGGGGTGGCCCAATAGTAGGTTTATGCACAACTGCAAGCCTCTGGAGGATTCTACACCTTGAGGTTCGCGGGACTCCAGAGGCAGCAGCAGCTTCAAATACCTGTTTGCTGCTTTGTAACGGCATTTTAGCAGCTGCTCTCTTAATCCGATGAATTAGTCTGGCAGAAACCTTCCTCATTACGCCTTTATTGCAAGAACCCGTCTGTGCTCTGAATCAGCCACAAATCTTTTCACAGTACGATGATCAAGTTTTCATGAAATAGCTAATGTTTTCATACCTTATCCAAGGCATTGCACTATTTGACGCTTTTCGGCAGCAGAGAGATCCTTTTTCTTTCCCATATTGCTTGAAACCTGTAGCCTGCTTAATAATGTGGAACGTCCTTCTTAAGTAGTTTTCCTTTAATTGGGCTCACCTGGCAAACGAATTATCACAGGTGTCTGAGATTGATTTCAGTGATCCAAAGAGCCCTGAGATAAGACAATACCATCCATGAGTTTCATTGAAATACAAAAAAAATTATGTTTATGACACTTAAATCCAATTTGCATAATAATTTGGAATGCGTGGTAGATCCAGTTATAGCATTTCAACTAAATTTGTATTAAGTTGAAATGACCGTTAAGTTTTTCTTATGTACAGCAATAATCATTTTTAATTCTGAGAAAAAGGGCAATCCGAACCTATTAAACACAACGGATACTCTTTTGCAGATAGAATTCTGCAGAATTGTCATGCATGTTTCCTCAAATTTAAGCTGGCGACATTTTTTGGCCAAGGTGGATAGGATAGATAGTGGAGAGTTTGGATAAAACAACTCTATAAATCATGCGACCAGAAATCCTTAGCTGGCAGTGGCTGGCACACACGGACTGCACAGATAAAAGCAGATATTAGATTTCGGTTCCTGGGTTTGGTCCAGCCTCTTTGGGGAATTCCTTCACCAGATAGGTTTTTACAGCAAATGGATGAGCTGCGTCCTTGCCACAGATTTTCCGATTAGACTGTTCAATACCATGAAATTGATGTAAAACAATTTGAGGGTGCTCTTATACAGAGCCCTTAATTTGTGGAAATCAAATTTGTTGCGAGGAAGAATACGATGCGCCAAACCTAGTCATCCAAGCTCCTGTTGCTTCACGGTTTACTTAAAGTGGTTGTCCCCCCCCGGGGCTGTTCGTTGCTCGATTGTAGAAACGCAAACTTCAAAATAATAATTGTTACTTATTTTGGAAAGCTATTGAAGATTTTTGTGGTTAGATTCTATCAAAGTTTATTGGATATTGTTTAAGACTAATGTAATGGTTTATTCTGTGTGACCTTCTATTTATGCTGTGTAGTTATTGTGTAGATCAGGGGTTCTCCAACTGTAGGTCATTTTTTTACATGGGGCGCAGAGTACCACGGAGGTTTGTATGTGTAACGTTGTTAGATCGAATGCTGGCGAGTCGGAATGACGGGGTCACAAGACTTTTTTTTTTTCTTTTTAAGGGTCGCCAGCCAAAAAAGAAGAACCTCCGGTGTAGATCATCATCAGCTTAGGATTGCATTTGTCCGGTCAAAAGCGAGGAGACATTTGTCAGAACATTGAGTTGGTTGTTGGGAGTGTTCATTTGAATGGCATGACATTCAAAATGTTCACACTCATACCGAACATTTTCGACATTTTTATGACTTTTTTCCGCTGTGATTGAAGTGTCTCGGGCGGAAATACCAGATTTCTTTATATAAGTAAATGGGGAGGGGACGAGCGGAGTGTAGCGTGAGAAATTCCAGCAGCTCGGAGTCGAGACCAAGTTTTGAGTCGGCCTGGGGCCATAAGCTACCTCTGTCTGCTTTCTCTGAGAGCAATCTCCCACTCCCTGTCCTCCATCTCCGCCTCCCTCCATCCCGTCTCTTTTTATTCATCTAGAGTCGCCTCTTTCTCCAGTAATTTTTTTTATACCTTCATCACTCCTATCCTCCCCTTATTAGTTTTTCCTTCCCTTCTTTGCCTGCTTTCGCAACAAAAAAACAAGACCTTAATGCCCGACCCTCTCTCTACTTCTTTTCCTTTCCCTCCCTTTCAGACGTCCAATTACCGTGTCTCACTCAGGCTCCACGTCTTCTCCCTGCATCTCTCATTACTTCAAGCAAGTCAAGCATTCAGAAACAGTAATAAGCCTCCTGGAACAGCAAGCTCTTATGCATTTCCAAAATGTATTAGTGCTTACTGGGGGGAGGGGGGCACACTAACACACGCACACAGACAGATATACGAGAAAGGCGTCAATCACAGTAGCTGTAAAAACCATAGGGACACATTACATTTAATCATAAGGCCAATTTCCCTTTTGTTTTTATTAACAGTGTCGTTAGCAGGAAATAACAAATCTCATTTCCAACATTACAGTCTGGCACACACAGGCCCTCCAAAATGTTGTGAACTGTGGGAGTCTTTATTTCAAACCTTTTCAGAAAAATAAGTTCCTCCCTCCTTCATTTTTCTTTTAGCCCATGCAGCTTCTATTTCTCAGTAATGGTTCAAATGGAAGCTTTTGCCATTGTGACACAGATATCCACCCTCAACAATTAATCTTTTTGTAATGAAGGCTTTGCCCAAAAAGCCGGCTGTGTCCATATAAAAATTGTCCAAGAGAGCCTGCTAAATAAAGCCCATACACTTTTTCCAAAATACACGGTCATTATCTTAAAATAAGTATCCCCCACCCCTAATTTCTGAAAAGAGGACGCATCCGAGATAAAAGCTTTCCATTTGACAGTGGCAATTAAAATGAAATATAGATCGGGAAGAAAGTGTTACCAGTGGCTTCATTTGATTATTGTGCGATATGGCATTTGTAAATGACATTTACAAAGGCTTAACCATACCAAATTGACATTGAGGAAAAGGGGGCAGTAGCCCTTTAATGGAAAAGGTCCCACTTTATAAAATGCAACACACAGCGTGGCACATAAGCCCACATGTGCACAAGCACAAACCCCCATACACACTCCTTCAAATGCTTGTATATGCACTGTGGAGAGTATGGGCAGGTCATGATAATTAACCCCTATAATCAAGGCCCAGTCCTTGTGTTATCATTCAGTAATTGCAGACTTCTAATCCTCATTTAGAGTAATAAATCATATATGAACACACAGCCCCGCTACCAATTATGACATCTAATGAGCACTAATTTAGCATTCCCATAACAGAGTCAGTCATTCACTCTGAGCTCCCTGTCATCATCGTTAGAAGATAAGTAAATTACATTAGAACCATTATATGGCACCTATCTGAAAAACTGCCTTTGAGAGTGCGCATGTGTAGGTGGATATGTGTGTCCATCGCTATAGCGGAAACCGGGTTAAAGGCAGATACAAACAGAGGCAAACACAAAGAGAGTAGTGGTTGAGAAATAATCATTGCTAAATGTCATGTTTTCCTCATTGTGTGTGTGTGTGTGTGTGTGTGTGTGTGATGTAAACTCAGCATACAGTTGTGGCTGCATAGAGAGTAGCAGATACAGAAGAGGTTAAAGACTTCTACATCATTTGAATAAGAGAGACAGCAACAGGTGAATCTAAAATGGGAAATTTTGAAATCCTAACCCATATATTGTGATGACATTGGGATGCAACGGTACAGTGGGCTCGCTGTTCGGTATGTATCACAGTCTTGGGGCCACGGTAACGGTACGGTTTCGGTATCTTTATATTTAAGAAAAACATTCATAGTAGGTTTTCATAGTAGTGTGTCATAAATAACTAGTGTAACGCTCTGTGCATGGGGGGGAGACGGGGATTCAGGTTCATTGGTGGGTTGTTATAATTTGTATAATAAAGAATGTTTTTCACACATAAATAATAATTGTAAAATAAAACCTCACAGTCAGACCAGTGCGTGTGTGCCTTTGCTTTGTGAACATGACATGACAGTGGGTGCGCTCCCTTTCAGCCAGGGCACCTCCCGGAGAGGGAGGAGCATAGGCGTTCTCTTACATAGAGGGGGAAACATTTGCCAGCGCCAGGATACGGCAACTTAAACAAACAACATAAAACTATTAAAAAAAACAAAACACCTTGATTTATTGCACTCTTTACAAAAACATTTCTATGTACTTTCATCTTGTGTTTCTATGAAAAATAGAGAAATGAGGACTTCTACCGTGATACCGTCATACCGCAGTTAACCTGTGCGTATTGCATCCCAAATTGCCATTGGCAGTGGTAGCGAGCGAGTTATAAGGGTGGTACTATCTACTCCTGGTAGGTAACCCTTTCTGAAAATCGTTCCTGACAAAGCTCAGATCAGGAAGCCAGCCAGATGCTTGGGAGCGGGCAACCAAGGGAGAAATTGATTATATTCTCATCCAAAATGTTCCAGTCATAACTTTGTCTTCAACTATAACCTCTCCTGTTCCAGCTTGATTTCTTTCTTTGTGATTATTTTGTGTTTCTTTCTATATTTTATTTCAGATTGAATTGAATGGTTGAATCTAGGGCTGGGCGATAAAATGATCTCGACAATTTTCACAATAAAATCGTTCATGATAATGATGATAAATTTATGAGAGTTGTTTTCGATACAGAGTCCGTTTTCCTCTACCTACAAAGACACGACAGGGCAGGACCACCAGGGCTTCCTCCATTCTCCGGCCGGGCAGCGCTGCAAACGTCCCAGCGTTATGGCAGAGTGCAGATTCTGGAACTTTTTGGACCGCTTTCAGACAACAATGATGATTTCATTATGTATTTAAATGTACATATTTATATATTATTTATTTTATTTATCTCTGTTTTTGGTTACATATTTGACATTTGATTTTATTTATTCAGTGTTTAAAATACAGACTTACATACTGTAAAGCCAGGAGAATACACTTAAAAATGTAAATTGAGCATTATTATTATTAATAAATATATATATTGAGATAATTAGCCACATCAATCAATATAAAAAAACATATGATAAAATTTTTGGCCATATCATCCAGCCCTAGTTTAATCCGGGGTTTGTTTATGGTGAGTGTGCGTGTGTTTGTATGTAAGGCTATATTATATACAGGGATGTGACAGTATACCGTGAAATTCAAATATTAAATAGTAATGTATGTAACATAATACCGCAATAGTAAATCACGTGACAGAAGCTATTTTCATGCGGGAATTTTTTTTTGTTCAACCCCCGACTGATCAAATGAGTGAGTGAATTGGATGTGTTGCCAGAACCATGTCGGCTCACTGCTTTCATCTTCCCCACTTGTCTTTGTCCGTTGTTGTATTTCACCGGGAAACCGAAGTGTCCCCCATACAGGAGACCTTCATGATAAGGGAGGGTCTTCAAGCTCTGGCTTCTCCTTTGCATTTGCCATGACGTCCCTAAACAGAGGCTTGGCTGAGAAAGCCACAGTAAGTTAGGGACTAAATGATCTTACAGTCCGTCACTTAATAAGTTACTGTGGGAACTTAAGTACGTTCCGCACGCAAAACAAGCCTACTTTGCATTCAGGACACATCTGCACCGAACCCAAAGTCATGTACTATAATATTTTAATTTGTTGTGATAAATTAAAGATTGAAAAAATAACATTATTAACAGGTTACCATTATTTTAATAGTCAAGTCACACTTTACTTATAGAGCGCATTTCATGCCAGGGCAACACAATGCGCTTTACAAAGAAATACAAAAAAGAAAGAGAGAACGTAGTTCTCAGCCAGTCATTACAAAAGAATGCCCCTGAAACAACAGCAACAACAAAAACAACAATAAAAGTCACTCCAACCACAGTGGCAGCAACAGCAACAGCAACATCGACACCAGCAGCAACAACAGCAGCAGCAACATACACGCAAAGACATCACCGTAACCGGAAGTGGCAGCTCTCACCGGAACTGGAAAGGTCGCTCAGGTTAGAGATCGTTAAGTCGAGGTATAAGGCTACGTTAAGTTGAGGTAACAAGGTAAGCGAGGGTCAAGTTTAGGTACAAGGTTAGCAGCAGCAACGATAACACCAGTTATGGTATAAGGTTAGCAGCACCAACAACAGCAGCAGCAGCAACGAGAACACCAGCAGTGACATACCAGCAGCAGACAACAGCAGCAATCAGACCTCGGGTGGGAGATCCTTTTGACTCTCTCTCTCTCTCTCTGAAAACACACCCTTCTTATGATCCTCTAACTGTCATATCACAACACTAACAACCACAGCAGGAGCAACAACAGCAACGCACACGCAAAGACCTCACCGGAACCGGAAGGGGTAGCTCTCACTGGAACCGGAAATGTCACTCAGGTTAGAGATGTTTGAGATGTTGAGTTGAGGTACAAAGTTAGAGATATTTAAATTAGGGTATAAGGTTAGAGATGGTTAAGTTTAGGTATAAGTTTAGGGATTGTTATGTTTAGGTATAATGTTCGAGATGATTAGGTTAAGGAATAAGGTCAGAGATGGTTAAGTTTAGGTATAAGGTTAGCAGCACCAACACCACCACCAGCAGCAATAACAACACTAGCGGCTACTGTACCAGCAGCCCTCACCAGACGCTGAGATTTCAACCGTGTGCACCATCTCATCAAAATCCAGTCACGGTGGATGGTTAAGTTTATAAGGTTATAAGGTTAGCAGCAGCAACGACAATACCAGCAGAAACAATAGCAGCGACAGAAAACAGCAGCAGCAATAATAGCAGCAACAGCACACAAGTGAAGACGTCACCGGAACCAGAAATCTCCTCATCTGTATTGAGTCAACAGTGTGTACCATCTTATCTCAACAAGGTAACGCAGAGCAAGGACGACACCAGAACCGGAAGCCCTCACCGGAAACGGAAATTTTTTAACTGTGTGCACCGTCTCATCTTAGTTCAGTCACGGTCCTTTAATTAGCGTCCTAAAAAACAACGCACACACAAAGAAGTCACCGGAACCGGAGAAGTCACTCAGGTTAGAGATGGTTAAGTTGAGGTATATGGTTAGAGGTGTTTAAGCTAGGGTATAGGGTTAGAGATGCTTAATTTTAGCCATAAGGTAAGCGAGGGTTAAGTTTAGGTACAGGGTTAGCAGCAGCCACAGCACCAGCACCAGTAACACAGACAGTCAGTCATAGACTGTAGCGAACAGCAAGGTTTTTAACCTGCTTTTAAAAGTATTCAGTGTGGGGGGCCTCTCTCAGATCCCTCGGTAGGTGGTTCCATTTACTTGGGGCATAGATACAGAAGGCAGCTTCTCCTGCTGAAAAGAGTTGGTACGAGGGATAGTTAAAAGACCACTGCCTGTGAACCTGAGATTTCTTACTGGTCCGTGTATAATTAGCATTTCTTTTATATACTGAGGTGCAAGGCCATTTATAGCTTTATATACAAGTAGCAGAATCTTAAAATCAATTCTAGTTTTGACAGGGAGCCAATGAAGAAATCTAAGAACAGGTGTGATATGTTCAAACTTTTTTTTCCCATTGAGAACGCGTGCAGCCGCATTTTGGATTAACTGTAGCCACTGCACAGCTGATTTCCTTAGGCCGGTGAATAGGCCATTACAGTAGTCCAATCTACTCGTTCTGAATGCATGGATTAATTTTTCAGAGTCTGCTTTTGACAGGAAGCCTCTTAATTTTTAAATGTTTTTTAGATGGTAGAAGGCTGATTTTGTGATTTGATTTATATGGCTCTTAAAATTTAGATTGCCGTCTATGATTACATCCAGATTTTTGGCTTCATTCTTGCTCTCCAGGGACAGAGAACTCAGATGAACTGAAATGTTCTGTCTTTGAGCCTTTGCGCCAAAGATGAGTATTTCTGTTTTGTCTTTGTTCAGTTGTAAAAAGTTATTTGACATCCATGCATTAATATCATTAACACACTGAGTGAGGGAGTGTATCGGGAGTAGGTCATCAGGAGATAGGGATATGTACAGTTGTGAACCATCTGCATAATTATGGTAATTTATTTTGTGTTTCTTTACAATATGCAACAGTGGAACCATATAGAGGATAAACAATAATGGTCCCAGAATCGAACCTCGGGGCACTCCACATACAATATCCACTTTGTTTGACACAAAATCTCCAATGGACACGAAGAACTGCCTGTCCTGTAGGTAGGTTTTGAACCAATTTAGAACTGATTTAGCTTAAGCTGAAGGTAAACGGTTTTTCAAGTATTTTGCTGAGGAACGGCAGGTTGGAAATGGGCCTGTAGTTGGCAATAACTGTTGCATCGAGATTACCCTTCTTCAGGAGTTGTTTGATGACAGCTGTGTTAAATACGGCAGGGAATATACCTGATTGAAGAGAGCCATTTAAAATTTCTAATACCTAATGTGCTAGGCAGTTAAAAACGGTTTTAAAGAATGTGGTAGGAAGGGGGTCCAGGCAGCAGGTAGAGGACCTGAGCTGACCAACAATATCGTCCAGTCTTTTTATGTCTAAGGGGACGAAATGAGACATGGCAGCAGTCATATTACTGGGGAACTGAAGGGTAGGTTCATTTCTGGATGTTGAAGCACTTATATTCTGTCTGATAGCGATAACTTTGTTACCGAAGAATGTAGCGAACTCCTCACATTTTTCCGTGGAGAGCATCTCTGCCGGGGTTGTAGATGGTGGATTAATAAGTCGATCAACAGTGAGGAAGAGCACTTTACTATTGTTGAGGCTTTCATTAATGATTTTAGAGAAGAAAGACTGTCTGGCCTGTTTAATTTATATATTGTATCGATTGAGTCTATCCTTGTAACTTTCATGAGGAACTTGAAGATTTGTATCACCACTGTCTGTGCTGCCGCACAGTAAACAGCAGAGATGAAAGCCATCAACATCAGATACTCTACGGGAGCAAACTAAGTCAATTCTAACCCTCAATCGATAGAAGATTTATTAAACTTTTGTCTCATGCCCAATTCGATAGGAACTATTGACAACAGAAGAATCAACAAGGCAAGGCTGCAGAAAGAACTGTTTGGATTGGGAAGTGTTGCGCTGAGTATGGCATTGGTTTACAAATGCTGGCCTCGCCTTCGTTTTACACTTGTTTCTCAGTTTCGCCTCCTGAATACCAAATTCACAGATCGTAGCAGCGGTGGCAGACAGCTCCCCATTACATAAAACATTAATGCTGTCTGCAGCTTTGACCTAAAACTGAGACAACATAAATCTTTATTGACAGCCAAAGGCTAGAGCCTACCTAATGCTGTGCACTGTCTAACCTGTGCCAACCAAAAACCACAGCTCATTCATATCCATTGTTGTTATTGGCACCGGAAGGATACAGCTTGGCTCAAAAAGTAAGCCGTAGAAACCTCGACTTGCCCTTAGCTGGAAGAGAAGAGTGCCAGGTTAGCAACGTGCTCTTGCTTGTTTTGACTAATGTAAGTTCCCATTGTAATTTTGGTCTAAGGCTGGGACTGATAGGGACAACTTAAACTGTATTAACAGCTGACCTGGGACTGTGTGAGGCTTTAAGGGGCTTGAACAAACTGCTTTAGTATGACGTCAAGCTCAGGCAAATCAATTGCCACCAGACATATTGTAAGACACTGTGCTCATTGTTTGGGTGAGTCTTACAGTCGGTGTATAGGCTACTGTTCCATGACAAGAGTAATAGTCTCATTTAAATTGTAAGAAAATAAGACACAAAATAAAGTAAAAAACACTTTTTATTTTTATTTTGTGTTTTTTCATGTTTTTATTTATTTTATTTTTTTGTTGATGACCTCACAGACATTATGTCTGTGAGGTCATCGATAAATATTTTAAATAAATAAAAACACGAACACCCGACATCCACCAACAATTTTAGAATATTACGCATAAAAGCCAAATTTAGACACACACACATTTAGACGGGGGCTTCCTCTGTTTGGCACAGTTACTCCACAGTGAGGATGGTCTGTGCCGAGGATCACAACACCTCTTCAAAGAGAGTAAGCTTCAGAAGGTGTGGCAAGGCGAGTACAACAATTAAACTGCAATAGTGTAGTCACAACTAATGCATGGCAGATTTGGAGAGTAACAAGGTTGAGTGCATGAAACAAACTAGACCAGCCTAGAAAGACTAGGGCACTGACATATCTGACATTTTACGTGGGCAGTGGCCCAGGAGGTAGAGCGGGTCGTCTCGCGATGGAAAGGTTGCCGGTTCGGTCGGGCCCTGGCTCCTCCTGGTACTGTGCTGAAGTGTCGTTGAGCAAGACACTTAACCCCCTAATTGCCCTTGTTGAGCTGGTGTGCGCCTTTCACCGCTGCCGCCGCCATCGTTGCGTGAATGTGTGTGTGAATAGGTGAATGCGAGGTATGCACGGTAAAGCGCTTCGGGTTGTATGACTAGAAAAGTGCTGTATGAATGTCATTTAGTATTTATTTTGACACCATCTTTCATGACTTAAGTCCTGTTCCAAATCCAAGTTTGCATAAGGTATACAATGCCTAAAATTAAGACAAATAGATCCAGCAGAGGGTGAGGGTTCGCAACTAACCCTAACAACGCACAAGTCTTGGTGTCGATAGACATGCAAGCTGGTTTCCAAGAGGAAAGTTTAGCAGTAAATACTGTGCTTCATCCTCTCTCTCAGCTCATGTGAGCAGCTTGTCTAACAACAGTGATCAAAATAACTTTTTTTGTGGAGATACTTTCACGTCATTTGTTTTCCTCCTAGACAACGCAGGAAATGTGTCAGTCGCTGAAAACAAATCCTTTCATGCTCCACCCCTGCGAGTGTCGCAGTGTGCTGCTGTATCCGATGGCTCCCGTTTCCACAAACACCTTCACGCAGTACCAGTGTTCCACGGCAAGCCTTTGAACACGCATAAATACAAAAATAAAAACACCAATGGAAACATGACATAAGTGACATTCCAGTTTCAGTTAAGACCCAACAAATAAAGTGCTCTGCCAACTGATATTAAAAATTGACAGGACAGGATCAAAACCATGATTTATGGAATTGGCATCATAGCCAATTCACATGAGTGTCACATGAATCATCTGGCCATGCAGGAAACAAGATGGAGAAGTAAATATTAGTCACAGTAACAATGAATAAGCTCTGAGCTGCCAAGTTTTATTCTGTGGTGGAAACCAAACTAATGATCAACAAACCTTTCAGTTTAGTATCAAATATTATCTTCACCGGAGCCTGTCCGATCTCTCTGAAAGAACAATTGACTTGTGTATTTGTACTTTAGTGCAGGGTTCCACACTAACTTTTCCACTGGTAGCACTGGTAGGACGGACTTTCTCAGTTGGTCGCACCAGCACATGATTTGGTTGCACCCCCCTTTTTTTGGGGACATCATGGTACGATGATCAATGAGCTTGCATGCTGATGAATAGTTGTGTTAATTTGCATACCCTAGTTTTGCATCGAGGTAAAGATTGACAGTGACTCGAGAGTTGATATTTGCTAAATATTTTGATCTGAACATTATTTTAAGTTTCTCTGCCACGAGCAGGGGCTGACAAAGACAGGGGGATTTGCAGCCAGTGGACATGTTGCTGTTCTAACCATTTGATTCTGTCATGTCCACTGGCTGCAAATCGGAAATCCCTCACAGGCTGCATTTCAAATGGAGCACGGCGTCGTCCGGCTGCAAGGTGACCAAGCTACGTTCGGTGACGCTGCAGCGTTTGTGACTGGAGACGAAACGGCCATTCAGAAGTTACCTTCTCCAATTGGTTGGTTTTGTGGCACATCATAACGCTGTGCCGTGTTGAGCAGGCACAGAGTGGAGAGGCTGAGTGAGATGGGACACATTGCCTACAATACACACACGGCATAGCCTACCGCATTCGTACTGCAACAACGGGTACTGTGTTAGCCATTGTGGTAGAAAATAGTATTTTTTCTTCCTCACTGGCTCAGTGAAGTGCACTGCCTGCACCTGCACTCTGCCTGCAACCTGTGCTCTAATCATCAGTTGTGTCTGAGTCGGGACCTCTCGTTGGCTCTCCATCTCCGTCAGCCACCTCCTCTCTCTCTTCATTTTTCTTTTTAAAATAATCAGCTATAGACTGCTTCATCTTTGGAAGATGTAACAGCAGAATGGATTGTTTTGCGTGTTTCTTCATCAGCACTGCTACGCACATACTATGATAGGAACCTTATTATTTCCAGAATACCCTCATTTTAGATTATGTTTGGTATAAAAACCTTAAATTATGTGAAACAACATTTGTCGTGATATTCATGGTTCAAGAATAACTATCCTAGTTGTAGAACAACAATGACCCTACTAATGAAATAGTATTGTGAATAAATATTACACAACCCTTTACAGACACAAACTATTTCAATTAATTTGTCTGATATAATATGAAACAAAATGTTTCTGCTCTGTTCAACAATGATATTTGTCATGGATTTCATTTTCCGCAATTTAAATTTGCGCTCCGCTCCGAGGGGGGCGATCGGTGCAATATACAAAAGTCTCACCTCTTAATGTTATCACCAAAGTGAGATGATTCTGGATCGTATTTATCAAAGACGTTAGAGGATCATCCTATTATTCTGTCTTCAATTAATAAAAAAAGAAAAAAAGAAAAGAAACCGGCTTCATGCACTCGCATGAATGTGACCACGTGAAATTTTTACTTGCACACTCTCAAAATATGGTCATGCAGTCTGGAGACCTGCATTAGTGGTTATGACCATTTCATGAAAAAACATAAATGTTACTGCATTAAAGAATACAAACATTTGCAAAACGGTACCAGTGAGCTAAGATTGTCGGAATTGAATTTCTTTCCCAAAGATTTGCCAGATTTGTGGAGAAAGCAAGCTAAGATTGATTGGCACCGGAGATTTTTTCAAGCATTAAATCATTTTAAAAACACACAATGGGCATCTCCATTGGTTTGTTATGTCATTACACACATTAATGTCTGTTTTGTTATTATGGCAAAATATATAATTTCCCTAAATATCATCTGTTCGAAATATCGCACAGTGCTCACTTTCACAATATAATCAATACTCTATTCGACTTTACAGTTGGTGTTGTTAGAGGGAGGTAGGTACGATGCAATATGTGCCCCCATAAGGGGGGTTTTAGAGTGTCATCTTATTCATCCCATTATCCCATTAGTTAAGCACTTAGCTTTTACTCTTGTTTAAAAGACTGGCTCGGGTTTTTTTTTATATAATTTTTTTTATTTTTATTTTTTTTTAAAAGGTATTACCAACCAATGACCTCATTGTAGAAGCAGTTACTACAAACTAAAGGCTATCCCAATACAAGCCATACCCATAATGGAGCATTCGTGTGTGTGTGTGTGCGTGTGCGTGTGCGTGCACGCGCAGGATTTTGCCTCTCCTCTTCTGACTGGATCTGCACTGGTTACCTCTCTCTGGCATTTTAACTAATGAAATAAAAAAACAGTTTTGGTATTCTTGTGTGCGTGCCAGTCAGTCAGCAATTGTATCTGTTTAATAATGTGCCTGTGTGTGCTTGCGTGCGTGTGTTTCAGTGTGTGCTGGTACGGCATGTTAAGGGGAATCTCCTTACACCGAGCAATCAAGGCCCACCAGAATGCCTCTTAGAAACCCAATGAGATTAAGCTCAAACTAGAGAATTAAAGTGTGCATACTGGGCACATTGGGAAAGCTAATTCCATTATATGGCCTTGGTTGCCGCATTAAATCTACAGGACGGGTCAGCCACACTCACCCACTTGATGGGAAGCCACAGTACAATGGGGCCATTAACTGCTAGCCAATGGGGTTGATTACCTCTGAACACGTTATGACTGAATCACATGTCAGCTAGACAAAATTTATTTTCAGCTGAATGGACAATTTTACCTAGAGCGATTTTTCCCACCTGGAAATAAATTGGTACCAACCCAGCAAACCTTACTGGCTGCTGCTTGATAGCACTGGTACCAATGGTACTATTGTTGCTTGATAGCAATGGGCATGTGCATTGGTCACTATGAGCAACCGACTGAATAAAATATTGCTTTGCAGAATGAATATACAGTACACTAGCCACCGGCAAATATTGCACACTGAATCTGGAAATAAACTGAAGTGTAGAACAACACAATTGAAAAAGAGAAGGCCATCGCCCCCATCCTGCAGACATGGGCCACTGAATTAAATTACAACTCTACTATCACACATAAATTACACCTCTATCCGACAAAGAAATGTAGCATCAGTGGAGCTGGTTGTATGTGTCACGTCTACTACAAATTCTATAAGTGAACCATGTCTTTTGGCTATGGCTTAACGTGATCAAGATTTTGTTATCAGGGCATCGGAACAAGCTGGCTAAAAAAAGAATAGGCAAATCAGTATCAACTTTCAAAGGTAGCATACTTTTGAACTTACCACGATCAGCCACAACATTAAAACCACCTGCCTAATATTGTGTAGGTCCCCCTTGTGCCACCAATTCCCCAAGACAGCTCTGACCTGTCGAGGCATGGACTCCAGAAGACCTCTGAAGGTGTCCTGTGGTATCTGGCAAACTCTTGAAGTACTGTAAGTTGCAAGGTGGGGCCCCCATGGATTAGGCTTGTTGTTTCAGCACATCCCACGGATGCTCGATCGGCTAAGTCAACACCTTTAACTCTTTGTCATGTTCCTCAAACTATTCCTGAACAATTTTTGCTTGGGGTGCATTTTCCTGGTGAAAGAGGCCACTACCATCAGGGAATACCATTGCCATGAAGGGGTGTAATTGGTCTGCAACAATGTTAAGGTAGGTGGTACCTGTCAAAGTAACATCCACATGAATGCCATGACCCAAGGTTTCCCAGCAGAACATTGCCCAGAGCATCACGCTGCCTCCGCCCGCTTGCCTTCTTCCCATAGTGCACCCATGTGCCAACCCTTCTCCAGGTAAACAACGCACACGCACCCGGCCATCCACACGTAAAACAAAACATGATTCATCAGACCAGGCCACCATCTTCCATTGCTCCATGATCCAGTTCTGACACTTATGTGCCCATTGGAGGTGCTTTTGGTGGTGGACAGCATGGGCACTCTCACTGGTCGGCGGCTACGCAGCCCCATACGCAGCAAGCTGTGATGCACTGTGTGTTCTGACACCTTTCTATCACAGCCAACATGAACTTTTTCAGCAATTTGTGTTACAATAGCGTTTCTGTGGGATCGAACCAGACGGGCTAGACTTCAATCCCCACACGCATCAATGAGCCCATGGGCAGCCATGACCCCGTCGCCAGTTCACAGTTCACCAGTTGTCCTTCCTTGGACCATTTTGGTAGGTACTAATCAGTCCATACTAGGAACACCCCACAAGAACCTGTCATTTTGGAGATGCTCTGACCCAGTCATCTAACCATCACAATTTGGGCCTTGTCAAAGTCGCTCAGATCCTTACACTTTACCCATTTTTCCTGCTTTCAACAGCATCAACTTCAAGAACTGACTGTTAACTTGGTACTGGATATATCCCACCCCTTTACAGGGACCATCGTAACAAGACGATCATGTTATTCTCTTTACCTGTCAATGGTTTTAATGTTGTTGCTGATCTGTGTATGTCAGCAGATCTGCTTTTAAATTATGTGCTTTAGTGTAATTTGTTTCTTATTAGTCCTTTGTTATAACGGCTTGCTCATTGTCCTTTTAATTCACCTTACATGCATGTGAGTATTTGCACTGTTCATGTTGTGACACACAGGGTTCTGGGATCGGTGTCTAGACAGGGCCAGAGGTGGGAGAAGAAGGATGATGGAAGCTTAGTATTAGGACAGAGAGAAAAATAAGGATGAAGAGATAATTGTCTCTTTCTTGACGGTGTAGTGACACGCAGGGACAAGACAGGTTGAATGATATAGGTGTTTGAAAGAAGGATAAAAGCAGGGCATGCTCAGAGAACTAAATAGAGAGCTGTAGAAAGAGAATTTAGGGGAGATTCTGCAGGAGGAGGCAGAAAGGGAGAGGACATCTGCCCTTAACTGCAGGGTCTGAGAATATGCCAGTGATGAGGTCACTGCAGCCCAGTGGGACACGTGGGCCAGTCGGCAGAAAGAGTCGATCATGTTACACTGCACCAAGCTACAGCATAGTCAGCATGTCACGGCAACATGTCCATCCAAAGCTTAGATAAAGAACTTACAGAGACTTAGATCGACACTACATTAATGCCAGTCAGATTTCATTAGTTTCAATAAGTTTATCTACATGATCAACGGTAAGGTTAAAAATATATATACGTATTTTAGTACAGTTAAATCCCTTGTCCACAGTTTTGGAAATGGGAAGCAAGGTATATATGCACCTGGCAGCATATGTCACCATGAAACTGTGGCGTCTACTGATGAAGGCTGTGGAGCTACAAAACTGTCAACGCTTCTTTAACTATCCTCTAGTGTATTTACATGAAGCTGATAGCACGAAACAAACATTCATGACGTGCCTGTCCTTGAAGCTAAACATATAAAATGTTCATGTTATTGATGGCCTGAGTACTCTGATTAATTTGTGTGTGTGTGTGTGTGTGTGTGTGTGGGGGGGGGGGGGGGTCTGATGCACAGGCCAGTGAGAAAGAAAGAAAGAGTGAGCAGAGAAAGAAGGCTATGAAAGTGACATTACAAAACACACGACAAAGGCAGCACAGAGTTCTTTTTGTCTCTGTGCCGTAAGCCTGTGCATGCATGTAGGAACACACACAAAACAACATGAACGTTTGCCCATAAATACACACAGGCACGCACGCGGACGCGGACACACACACACACACACACACACACACACACACACACACACACACACACACACACACACACACACACACACACACACACACACACACACACACACACACACACACACACACACACACACACACACACGAGAAAGACCGAGAGAAGAAAGGGTGAAATAGATGTAGTTCTTATGACAAGGGTCTCGGTAAGGTCTCAGGATATTATTCTACTGAGAATTCAAAACTCATTACTTCTGATCTCTCAAAGGAACCGCAAACCTATCAAGCCCTGTGCAGGAGTGTGTGTGTGACAGGGAAAGAGGGAGAGAGTGTATTTTTCTTTGCGCGTGTATATGTGGACTGGTTGTGCAAAGGCGATCTCCAATGGTCCAACCAGTAAGTTATAGTTTGCTTTATCTGCCACCCCCCCACCCCCCCAAGTGTTCACGTGCACATGCCCTTGTAGGACTACAGAGCATAGATGCTCCTATCAAGTGCGTGTGTTTTTCGTTTTGTGGAGAGTGTGTGCATGTATGTGCTCACGTGTGCCATAAGACCTATCAGATTACCATTACCTTTGGTTCCCTATGCTTCAAAGCCCACCCGTTCAGCAACCAATTACAGCTCCCCAGTCACCCATAAACCTCCCAGCATGAAAGGGAAGGTAAGAACTCCTCTTTATAGGAACCTGTGGAAGGAAAATCCCCCCCGCCCCCCGGTCTTAAAAATATCAGGCAGATTTCACGTCTTCATATAAAGTGCCCTTGACCTTCAGGCGGTGTGAGAGGCCTGATGGAGCATCATAATGGGGCCTCTCTATAACTTTCCATGTGGGTGAGCAGAGCAGACCTCTGCCGGTGAAGGGGGCCGACGCGCTACAGATAAGCTGATAAAAGTGCGTTGCCATAACTTGTCAGGCACATAAAAGATATAAAATACAGCGGAGCCAGGTGCTCGGGACTGAAAATAAAAACCAAGACAATAGAAGGTCCCCGGGATTGGACGCGAGGATGGGAGTAGCAGAGAGGGCGAGGAGAAGGAAAGAAGAGTATGGAAGGGAAGACAAAGAGAGTGAAACCAACCCCCCCCAAAAAAGGGTGAGTAGGTTTTGGGGATTATTGTACAGTACAGAAATACTGATTCATGCACAACCATTCATCCCTCCATACACTGACTTTTCTTTTTCGCACCAATGCCAATAGAGTTGTGCTAAATTATAACTGTGAAGCCACAAACACATACACCAAACATCATCAAAATGGAAGGACCACAGTATATTTACTGAGATTTGTTTTTGTATTCAATTTAAGCAATTTGTTCAGGGCACCATAAATTGATTAATCAGAAAGAAAAACAAAACATCTACAGTATGTACAATGAACACTGCCTGGAAGTGTAAACTGCATTTCCATGTGATTATTTTGCCCATGTCCCCACGCTTCAAAGCCAGAGGTTTTAATGAGCCACGCTGAAACAATATTTTTTGGGACATTTCCCAAATATCGGTGATATCCCCTGGATCACTGCATGGTCATGAAACTGAGCACTGGCGCAGCAGGAGACGCAGCAGGAGGAGAAGCTCAGGTGTAGGTGGATAAAAGGGAGAGAGAAAAGAGAGAGAGAGAGAGAGAGAGAGAGAGAGAACAATGAAGGGCACAGACCATGGAAAAGTCAGTCCCTCCATGAAATCGCAATTTTGCGACTGGAATAATGAATGCAGATTCAAACAACTCCACAATATTTGCAAGAGCTTGCAATTTTGCAGAAATTGCTGTGATCGTTCCATATTAACTGGACAAATCAAGAGCTTAAACTTGTCACCCCTTCCCCCAAACCTAGGTCACCCCCTGTCCATCCTCATACAGTACCTTTATTTGGTGAATGGTGAAAGTTTATTTCATAGACAAAAAACAAAGTCCTAACATTCCTAAAATATTTCAGTTATTTCTGTGATATGCAGCATGTCTATTATTATCATGAATACTATTATCATATAAGTAATTACTAGTATGTATATGATATGTATGTGTATATGTATATGATATGATAGTATGTATGTATGGAAATTAAACACAATAACATTTTTGGAAATTCATGCATATAAAAACAAAAACAAATCTTTGCAAATTGCACGCTTTGAGGAAAAACTGCAGTAAAATCCAGTACTTTTGGTTGCAACAATAATAAAAAAAAACAACAACTGCCGGATGGAGTGAAAACTATGTGAATATCGTTACGAGATGGATTGATTAACATGTTGATGAAGAGAAAGAGAAGGAAGAGATGGAGAGGCAAAAGGGTACAAAGAGAAAAGGGACTGTGGATGGGATGACAGTGCCACTGGTGTGTGCCCTCACACTGACATGTTCTCTGCTAAGATGAATATGAAACTGTGCTCATCTATTGTTTGTGTGTGTGTATGTGTCTTTGTGTGTGTGAGAGAGAGAGAGAGAGAGAGAGAGAGAGAGAGAGAGTGACGAGAGTATGTGTGTTTTCATGCATGCGATATCTTGCGTAAGCACTCGTCCATTTGCGGGTTTGTGTTCAAGCATGCTTTTCGTCTGTAATGTGGGTGTGTGTGTGGGTGTGTTTACAGCGCACCTTGCCAGTGTGCCTGTCTGTGGGCCTTGGAGTGTGGTGCCATGGCACTGGATGGGCAGGATCAGGATGTAGAATATCTTTGCACCGATTAAATTACAAAAGTCAATTTTTGTTTCTTGTTTTAAATGTTTTTCTTGTACTTTTTTCTGGCAAGGGACTGCAGATAAAATGACCCTTTTTGGCCAACATCTGGCATCTATACTAGACTGCCCCTGTCAAACAAACAAAATAAATAAAAATAACATGGGGTGAAAATATGACTTGGCAATCATGATGATTAAATATCTAATGCCTATAGGTGACATGTTTGCCCCTAGCTCACTATTGGTTACATAAGAATTACATTTGCTGTGGAAGGACAAGGACTTAGCATGATAAAATGGCCATTTTAGACGGGGTTATGGATAAAAAATAGATGCTTGTGGTAAGAGGTAGAAAAAACATAAGAGATTGGATGGATATGCATGGTAGCAAAATGAGCGACAGGAATCTCCTGGATTCTGTGACATTATGATCCTTAAAATTACATATGAAGGGATAAATGGGAGGCCTGGGGGCTGTTTGATGTTAATTCAAGCTTTACATGAGCACATTACAGCAGAATTTGGACATTAACCAGAGGAGAGCTTCTTCCCAGAAAACACCATGAACCAACTGGACCAGAAAGCACTGCGTTGGATGATGGGTATTAGTAAGATAATCTCCTAATAGAGGCTGAACTGAGCAATAAGGCCATGTAGAGGAGAGGGATGTAGCCATGTACCATGGTTAAAAGCCAACGCTGCTGAATTTCAGCATTTAAATGTGTCACTTCTTTGCTCAAAAGACATTTTCCGAATTCCTGGCCGAAATGAATGACGCCCCTTGACCATGGAAGTTTAGGCCGCAGAGCTGAACGGCTTTATGTTGTGGGTCTAATTTATTTATTTCAAATTTGTAGCTGTTTTTTTTAATACTTTTTGCATGTCTGTGCTTAAATAGTACTTTTTGTCTTGTCTTTGTTGTTTTGTTTGCGTGAGAAAATGCATACTACGGTACTGTCCCCAAGTATACCTGAGGCATGCAATTTAATACTGTAACAGCCTTGTATGTCATATCTGACCTATACACTGAATATTATTATTATTATTATTATTATTATTATAACAATAGGGATGGTTTGGTAAGACCTGGGACTCCTTCATATGCTTACAAAGACAACAAAAAATATATATTCCATGAGTGACTGAGCATATAAATGAGTGATCTGGTGTGGTTCGGTGGTCTAGGATGTGTGTATACACCGATCAGCCACAACAATAAAACCACTGATAAGTGAAGAGAATAACAGTGAGTTCTTGAAGTTGATGTGTTGGAAGCAGGAAGAATTGCCAAGCGTAAAGATCTGAGCGACTTTGACAAGGGCCAAATTGTGGGGAATGCGTCTTGAAAGGCGCAGATCACCACATGGCTAGACAACTGGGTCAGAAAATCTCCAAAACGGTAGGTCTTCTGTGGTGTTCCCGGTATGCAGTGGTTAGTACCTACCAAAGGTTGTCCAAGGAAGGACAACCTTACCGGTTGTCAAGGTCATGGGCGCCCAAGGCTCATTGATGCGCGTGGGAATGGAAGTCTAGCCCGTCTGGTCCCATCCCACAGAAGAGCTACTGTAGCACAAAATGCTGAAAAGGTTCATGTTGGCTATGATAGAAAAGTGTCAGAACACACAGTGCATTGCAGCTTGCTGTGTACTGTATGGGGCTGTGTAGCCGCAGACAGGTCAGAGTACCTATGCTGACCCCTGTCCACCGCCAAAAGCGGCTGCAATAAGTGAGCGTCAGAACTGGACCATGGAGCAATGGAAGAAGGTGGCCTGGACCGATAAATCACATTTTCTTTTACATCATCTGGATGGCCGGGGTTAGGGTCAGATCAGATCAAGTATCGAGGATGTGCTGGAACAACAAGCCCGATTGCAGACCAAATACACCCCTTCATGGCAACGGTATTCCCTGATGGCAGTGGCCTCTTCCACCAGGATAATGCGCCCTAACACACTGCAAAAAATACTGAGCCTCCAAATTCTCCAGATCTCAATCCGATGGAGCATCTGTGGGATGTGCTAGAACAAGAAGCCCGACTCATGGGGGCCCCACCTCACAACTTACAGGACTTAAAGGATCTGCTGCTAAGGTCTTGGTGCCAGATACCACAGGACACCTTCAGAGGACTTGCGGAGTCCATGCCTCCACGGGTCAGAGCTGTTTTGGCAGCACGAGGGGGAGCTACACTATATTAGTGGTGGTTTTAATGTTGTGGCTGATCGGTGGATAGTCATGCTGTGGGAGTGGACAGTGGCCAGGGGCACTATTATCTATCACATTATGTAAACTAAGGGTCTCTCCCACTGGAAGCCTCCTGACCCCCCTTCTAAGAATGCTCTCTTAGGGTTTGGCGTTGACAAAATGTGTCCATATAGTGAAAAGATGGTGGAGCTGATCAGGAGGGAAGAAAAGAATGATAGAGAATGGATGGATGGCAGTGTGTGTGTGTGTGCGCGCGCATTATTAGCTTGAACACTGAGCCATGTAATTGTGCCCAGTTGAGGGAGCACAAGCTGGACATAGAGCACAGTGGCTGCTCTTTTAGGTCAGAAAGGACACACACACACACACACACACCCCCCCCCCCAAGGGCTCATTCCGACTAAGAGTGTGTGTGTAGTCAGAGATTGCATGCCCCTCTTATTACAAATTAATGAGCTGCTAAATCGTAAACACACAACTAAATGTGCCCGTGTACACACATACTGTACATACGCATACATAAACACAAACTCGTACAAACAGTCATCATAAACGCACAGATTATAAGAAAAAACTTATGTGACCTAGATGACATTACACAACATGATCCGTGTGTGTCATTTTGTGGGTTTGTGCCCTGGTGTTGACCCCATACAGCAGGATTATACCAGAAGATTAGCAGACACTTTCGTCTTCCCTCCCAATGGGATTTACTTAGGGCATGACTTCACTATGAACTCACACACACACACACACACACACACACACACACACACACACACACACACACACACACACACACACACACACACACACACACACACACACACACACACACACACACACACACACACACACACACAGTGCCTATACAGAACAAATCACTCTTCCTCTATTTTGTGGCAGTCTGGCCTACCACCTGCCACCCAAGTGGCGTTTCAGGGACAGGGTTGTAGACACCAGTTAATTGTAGAGAGTGGGCTAGTTGGAATAAGCCCAGGAGCAGATAGACATGTGTCATGACAGGGGCTCCTCTCCTGAGTGTGTGTTTCGGGATGGGGGTTTTACCTGCTGCTTGTTAGACCAACCAATCAGCAACAGGTACGCAGCCACTCTGATCCTGGATCCACCAATTACCTAGACCCAGGTCAGGTGTGGCTGCTCAAACTACACCATCGCCATACCACAAATACTTTCCCCAAATTTGTGAAATTTCCCTGACAAGAGAAAGAAGGGATGGGTGACTGGCAGAACTTAAAAGGCACAAAGCCACACAGCGCCTGTTTACCCTTAAGAAGATGCATGTGTTTGCACGTGCGCATGCACACATCCTAAAGTTTGGTCTGATTGACTGGGAGGTGGTATTAAGTATAATAATACGTATATATATCAAACTACTGTGAGAGAAAAATGCAGATGATCAATGCTCGTGAAAATATTGCTTTACAACCAAGCTATACATCTAAATGCTAAAGGTCATATGTTTTGTTTGCTGACTACCCCCAACTCCTCTTTATCAGGAGATCTTACATTCCTGCACACCACTGTCACAACTGTTTTAGTTGTTATCTCTGTTTCTCTAGCTGGCAAAAAGACCATTTGTGTAAACACTCAATGTATGCTTTCTTTTTATGATACTGTTTGATGTCTTTCTTTGTTTAAACAGTTCTCAGCTGTTGGCACTGAAGGCAACAGCCAATCACACGGCTCGTCTCAGAATGGGCACAACCTTTTCTCTGTATATAAGCTGGCTTTTTCTGATGTAGAACTAGACTGATCAGATCACTGTTTTGAAGCATGTCTGCATCTTTCTCTTTATTCTGAAGAATAAATATCTTTAATACTCTGAGTTTTTTTTCCTGTAGCGGGCAGATTAAGTTCACCGACCACGCAGTGAGAATTCTCCAACACTGTGCAGTTGCTGTTCTCAGTGCAAAGGGTCTTCATTCAAGACAATTTGTAAAGACGCAAGTATGATGGAATTTGCGGTTGATGTTATTCCGTTGCATGTTTTGAAAATGAACTGTGGTGCAAATTAGTTTAATCATGGCTTTATAACGTAGACTGTGCTTTTCCACCCTACTCCGTCTACACACGTTGTGTTAATGTCAGGGTTTATACTGTATGCTTCCTTCATTCCTTAGACACAAATACAATACAAAAACACAAATTAAAAAAAGCAGTACAAAAGCACTGTCTTGTGCTCTTTGCTCACTCAGTCAGTTCTACAATGTTGCTGGTCACGGCCGACCAGAAGCTTTGATGGACAATCGCTAACAAAGAAACAAACACACACACACACACACACACACACACACACACACACACACACACACACACACACACACACACACACACACACACACACACACACACACACACACACACACACACACACACTGCCCGAGCACTCAGGTGAAATAGAGCTGGCCATATGCAGACTTTATTTGAAGAGCAGGCTTGGAGGGCAGCACTCTTGAGGGGTCAACAAACACGCACACACACACGCTCATTTAGGGGTTAACGTAGCGCCAACAGGCACTGAGCTAAGTTTGGACCTCTTCTAATGCTGTCTGGAGGAGGTGGCAATGGTGGTAATTGCTGAGGAAAATGCTCACACACGAAACCGACTTTATTCTTGCTTCTTCGTAGAGTAGTGTAGTTTAGTGCACGTGCCATAAATCACGAAGCTGCGGCACTCGCCACAGTGCCACACA
Source organism: Zeus faber (assembly GCF_960531495.2). Lineage (NCBI taxonomy): Eukaryota > Metazoa > Chordata > Actinopteri > Zeiformes > Zeidae > Zeus > Zeus faber. Next base: position 57,873,728 of record NC_137193.1, on the reverse strand, counting down.
GCGATTTTGCGTGAGGGTGCTCAATTAATACCTTGGGGCTTCTTCGTAATGTTTACAGTACACCGACAATTTGCACAAACTTACAACTATGGAAAAAAAAAAACCCTGCGCAGACGACAATAAATACAAACATTTAACACTTTCTATTTTCATTTTATTGCTTTTTTCTAGTTATTCAGATCCTTCCCTCAGGACTTATTTGTAATGTTTACAGAGGTTCTTTCAGTTTCCCACGGTGGTTTGTGCACAGCTCCCCCTGTCATTCAGGAGAATGTCGCCGCAATATCACATCTACACAGCAACGCACACCAGCATATGTCCATGCTCTCTGGCAATGCGAGCGCAATGAGCCGCACAGCTCGCTTACGGCGACTATTACAGAACCTTAACCCTCTCTCTCCCTCTGTCGCTCTCTCGCCCTGCAAACAATAAACAAAGGAACTGAGCCAAATATGTCATCACGCTGCCAGCACACCTAAGGTGGAACGTCAGGTGGAGAATGCCAAGGAGTGGTGAAGGGCAGGAACAGCCCCGTCTCACACGCCTGTATATCCGCAAGGTGGATAAACACTATTTTACATTTTTAAAATGTAATTAAAATCATCAGATGTTACAGGGGCAGAGTGGGTGAGACAAACAGAGGGTCATGTATATGCAGTGGCACTACAATAACACTATTTTCCACTGATTTGACTGATTACAAAACAGCCCGCCGTTACAGGGGCGGATCACTTCGCTCAGAATGCAGTCCGAAGGCAAGAGACAACGATGGAGAGAGAGATATAGTTGTGTAAGAGATGTTACAAAAGACACTTCAAAGCAAGCACAAAGCAGCTTCCTATGGTCCTTTTGTTGCTATGATGTAAGCCTTCCGCACGCGCACACACGCTCACACACACACACACGCTCACACACGCTCACACACACACACACACACACGCTCACACACACACACACGCTCACACACACACACACACACACACACACACACACACACACACACACACACACACACACACACACACACACACACACACACACACACAAACACACACACACACACACACACACACGAACAGACGAACGCCCACATGCACAAATGTTCGATGTGATACCTACTGTACTGTATACTGCCAGACATACCCAGTGTTCTCTGTACTCTTACCAAACCCGCTCTTCTGTTCCACAATAAAAACTGACTTCTACAAACATACAACACAACTTAACATAGGGAAACACACGCTCATGCAGTACATATAATATATTATGCACTGCATGAGCGTCTGTTGTAGTTCTTTGGGTTACCACAGTTTTGGCCAGGGAATATACTGCATCATATACAATATGGCCAGAACTGGTATATTCCCTGGTATCGCACCCAAAGTACAATAGACTTCTCAACATCTGCCGCCGCACTCTAGCCGCTGCGGTTGCGACTGATTGATGGTGATGGCTTAGTGTGTGCGTGGGGGTTCTGTGTGTGTTTGTCCTGTCTCTTTGTCCTTCCATTGTTTTTTACGGGTCACCGTCGGCCCACATCTGTGGTGGAGACGCAGGGTTTCGTCAGGGGTGGTTCCTTGACTTGTCATGTTTACTGTAGCAGCAGCAGTTAAGCAACAGCCTCCAATGTGCTGGTCTGATCCTGAATTTGATTTGACAGTTTTCGCCTTTCGGTGAACTGTAAAATGCCATATTATGATCATGATTATACTAAACATATTGCCCTATTGCCAACGCATCCGTGGGTACTACCATGCACACTTGAATCCCTCCAAAAGGCAAGACGAAACAAGGGGGGGGAAAATAAATAAAAAAATCACACTGCAAATAAATATGGTAACCCTTACCCATTGTTATAAATAAACCTAAAAGATCTTAAACACACACACACACCCACACACACACACACACACACACATATATACACACACACACACACACACACACACACACACACACACACACACACACACACACCCCTTGACATTAACCCTGAACACCCATGGAGCCACCCACGATGACAGTGACCCCACGGCGACCTCGACACACACCGCCGCCGTCTGATTACTACCTTAATTTCTCTCCCTCCTTTAATCACTCACTGACACAGACACACATGAGGCAAACATTAGCACACTTACACAATCATACAGTTTTTGAACCCCTCAATTGTTTTTGAATTCATTTCACCCAACAACAGCATAGTGGGTACAAAAAAAGCTCTATTCCCCACGCTATGTGAAGAGTCCTTAACAATGTTCACATCGAAGGTCAATGAGTCCCAAAGTGCACTCAGTATCATGTTCTCACATTTGTAGCAAACTAGATTTTATGAAAATTGGTTCAGAATTAAGCAAGTTACAAAAGCCTGCATCTCTCAAAACACATCGTATGTTGTTTACTCGTGGATCTTGACCGCTTCAATCTGGCAGACGAGCAGACCAAAGCGGCGTCATTCGCGTCAGGACAGGTCGTAAAGTAGCAGCAACACAGCACAACGTACCGTAAAGCAATCATTGCTCTTCAGAGTAAAACACATCACGCATCTGTCTTTATCTTCTTTCACTGCAACTCTGCATCCAAATTTAGGGCACTATTAATTTAAAAAGTAACAGCGGCAGCAAGACTGTATTTCACGATGATTAAATTTTGCGTTTGACCGGCGGTTCAAATGCGAGCCGAACTGTGGGGGGCGATCCATACGGATCACGAGTCAACCACGCTCCGTTACACCACGAGTAACCACAAATGTTGGTTGCATGGATGGTGCAGCACCCCTTCAAGCGCTACTCCCTTTAGAAGGAAAAATAACAAATGCATTTCAAATTAATCTAATTACATCAGACACATAAACACTTCACATTGTCACCGTGGAACTGTGTCAAACCAAACAAAGCTTCTAAAAAGAACTACTTCTTCTTTTAAATTGGAGCACTCATTTTCACCATAGCAGCGGTCCAGGCTGTAGTGTTAATGACTTTTTATATAACTTACTAAAGGTAAAACACAATTTATGGGCGAGTTGAAGCATTTATAACCTGAGGATAGTTCATCAACATCGTGAAGGATCCAGCAGACGTCGGGCATTCTGCATTACGTAATACGGCAGTTTTCATTTAAAATGAAAGCTCCTTGGGGGGAAAACAACGGGGGGAAAAATGCTTCTGCTACCAACAGCCACGCCTCTGTCTCCAAACATTTGTTTTTCCAGATATTTCCGAAGGGAAAACGCGTCGTTGCCACTGTAGGTTCTTGGTACATTTGGAGAGGACAAGTCATTTTCCCTCTGAGGGAAATATATAGTGGATATACCAGGCCAAACTTATGTTATTTCCACACTGCAGAACTGTGTGTGTGTGTGTGTGTGTGTGTGTGTGTGTGTGTGTGTGTGTGTGTGTGTGTGTGTGTGTGAGACAGAAAGTCAGTGTATGTTTGTGTGTGCTTGTGTGTATTTGTGTGCGCTTGTGTGTATGTTTGTGTTTTTGTATGTGTTTGTGTATGTTTGTGTATATACACTACTCACAAAAAGTTAGGGATATTCAGCTTTCGGGTGAAATATCAGGATGACCCTTAAATGCACTATAACCTTTACAGGTGAACTTAATTTGACCTTCTTTAAACTTTTGAATGCACATGTCAAACTGTTCAATGTTTCAGTACTTTTTGCACAACTTGCTGTTCTCTAACAAGGAGCTGAAAGGCAAAATTCACAACAGGTGTTTTATCCATGAATTGAGCAATACATTTCCTGGTTCAATTAGAATTGGTATTTAAACAGCCCTCTTCATCATGCTGTTCACATGTTGACATCATGAGACCAAGACGACACCTAACAACTGATCAACATTACCTCGCCATTGTGAGGCTTCAAACAGGATGTTCTCAGAGGGAAGTGGCCACTGAGCTTGAAGTGTCACAGAGTGGCCTCAGCAGGTTGCAACAGAGATACAGAGACTTGAGGAGTCACAGAAAGGCATAGAAGTGGACGTCCTTTGGCCACATCCCACACTGAGCGCTTCATTGTGAACAGTGCCATGCGGAACCGGATGATGATGCCACTCAACTCCAGGCACATTTGAGGGAGGTGAGAGGCACCCAAGTGTCACGTCAGACCATTCGAAACCGTTGACATCAGCGTGGTCTGCGTGCTAGACGACCAGCAAGGGGACCTGACCACACCACCAGGCACAGGCATCATCGTCTTGCAGGGGCCAGGGAGCATTTACGCCGGACAAGGCACCAATGGGCCTCAGTGCTGTTCTCTGATGAAAGTCGATTCACGTTGAGCAGAAATGATGGCCGCCAACGATGTTGAAGACGTCAAGGAGAGCGCTATGCATCAGCCACTGTTGTCACCAGACGAGCCTTTGGTGGTGGTGGTGTTACAGTGTGGGCAGGTGTGTCTAGTCAATACAGAACTGCCCTACACTTTGTGAATGGTACAGTGACAAGCCCATACTACCTGAATAACATCATTCATCCAGTCATTGTGCCCCTGCATCAACAACACAGGCATCATTTCTTCTTCATGGACGACAATGCTCCAGCTCATCGAGGTTGCATCATTAGGGAACGGCTGCTGGAGACTGGGGTAACTTAAAATGGAGTGGCCTGCACTTTCTCCAGACCTGAATCCCATAGAAAACCTATGGGATCAGCTGAGTCGGCGTGAAGAGGCTCGTAACTCTGTACCCCAGAACCTCAATGACCTGAGGGCCGCCCTTCAAGAAGAGTGGGGTGCCAGGCCTCAGCAGACAATAAGTCGACTTGTGAACAGCATGAGACATCGTTGTCAAGCTGTAATTGATGCTCAAGGCCACATGACAAGTTATTGAGACATTGAGACATTTTTTGTTGTGGTATACCCACCACTGTTGTTGGCTTTTGTTTCAATAAATAGTTTGAGATGAGGAAATCACCATTGCATGCTTCTACTTAAATGCCCTACTTTCATGATATATCACTGTAGCGTGAACTTTTTACATTTTCCATAAATTTCACCCGAAAGCCAAATATCCCTAACTTTTTGTGAGTAGTGTATGTGTGTGTATGTTTGTGTGCGTTTGTGAGTGTTTGTGTGTGTATGTTTGTGTGTGTTTGTGTATGTTTGTTTGTGTTGTTTCGTGTGTGTTTGTTTGTGTGTGTTTGTGTATGTTTGTTTGTGTTGTTTTGTGTGTGTTTGTGTATGTTTGTTTGTGTTGTTTCGTGTGTGTTTGGTTGTGTGTGTTTGTGTATGTTTGTTTGTGTTGTTTTGTGTGTGTTTGTGTGTGTTTGTTTGTGTTGTTTTGTTTGTTTGTGTGTGAGTGTTTGTGTGTTTGTGTGCGTTTGTATATGTTTTTGTGCGTGCGTGCGCGTGTGTGTGTGTGTGTGTGTGTGTGTGTGTGTGTGTGTGTGTGTGTGTGTGTGTGTGTGTGTGTGTGTGTGTGTGTGTGTGTGTGTGTGTGTGTGTGTTAACCTGGTGCAGCCTGCATCTCCATCAGTCCTCCCGTTATGATCAGAGCCTCTAGGATCCTGACGTGGAGGTCGGGGTTCACGTCCGCACTGCATGGCCGAGATACATGAGACAACAAGAAAACAACACAAGACAAATGAGAATACACAGCAAAACCAAGAGGGAGAACTCCGGCATTTTTAAGATTAAGTCTTAAGCTGGAGAGACAATGGTCAAATATTTAAGGAAAAAGAAACCCAATTTGGGCCATTGCCAACCATCTTGTGCAGTCTGGCCGCCCTACTGTCAACCACTTTCCCTACACCAAAAAATATAAATAAGGGTGGTATATCTCTGTATGTTTTGAAACTGAAAATGGAGTAATCAGGCGCCCAAGAAAAACAGTTTAAAACATCGTTGTGCCCACGTTGCTCGACCGGCTCTGCTCGTGCCTCCCCTCGGTATTCTAACATCCGAGACTAAAATCACAGGATGTTGGCATTACTGCCAAGCCAAAAAAGTGAGCTGTCCCCCCCCCCAGCCAAAGCAGATACCAAGCAGTTCACAGAAAAAAAATCAAGATAATTCACTTGGTTACACCTAAGCTCAGAGCCATTAAATAGTGATTATTTTCTCATGAAAGTCGGCGATTTATTGGCCTGTGTTGCACGGAACCCAGAGTGTGGGAATATTCTGTAAAAGCACAGCTGCTCACTGAGCATGTTCCTTTTGAGTCCCTCACACCAAAATAACAACATATAATAACATATATGAATGTCTAATATTTGAAAGGATTGAAATAATTCTTTTATAAGTCAGTTTGGTCAAACTGAAAATATCTATGACTATTGTAAGAGAATGAAATACATTCATTATCACTGTGAATGTTGAATGTAAACACAGCACCTTCCACTGCTGTCACAAGTTTAACTTTTGTGATTTGTTTCTTTAGTGCCTTCAGTAAAACCTTTTGATGAAAAAGATGGTTAAATCCCCTTTTTCAAAACTCATTTCAAATCTTCAAAATGTTTCATCCTCATTTGTAAAGAAAAAAAAAAGGACAGAGAGCGAAAGGCATCTCTAGAGATCCACTTTAATCTAAACAAAGTAAATCCTCTTATCCCTGTAGTTGCTGGCTCGCACGGAAGTGTAGGAATGACGTTACAATTCAAACTTATCCTTCTGCCGTTTTGGAATATCTGTCCTGTATCCTTTCTACATGCTTAATGCTAACACTCGCTAGCCGTGACGCTACATGGAAACTACTGTACAATGGGAGAGTTGAACAGATGAATGCGAAAATGTTCAATTTCACATTAATAACAGTAAACAGGACATGTTGGGCAAAAAGGATAAGCAGGGCAATGTTTTTTTTGTTGGCTGGTAAGTGGTTAGCTATGTTGTTGCGGTGTAAAGCTACGTTGTTGTGGACTGTTTCTCTAAGCGGAAGTTTTGCAGTCGGCAAGCGAGGTGCTTTACTTATCATACTAGTTATACAACTAGTCATAGTAGTTATAAAACTAGTCATACAAGTTAGAAAACGTATCTCAATAGTTATAAAATGGGGCACACTAGTTATAAAACTAGCTATAGTAGTTATAAAAAAAAAATAGTCATACTAGTTCAAAAACTACTCATACAAGCTATAAAACGTGTCATACAATCTATAAAACGTGTCATACTAGTTATAAAACAAGTCATATTAGTTATAAAACTTGGCATACTTGGCATTTATAAAATCATTTCAAATCACTATTCCCCCTCTACAGGTATGTGTTATTTCATTTAGTAGGCAGCCATGTTGCATGCTGGATGATGTCAGTGGGTGACAGCAGACCCTCTTGATCACCCAGCCGGGGGTTATTTTGGGAAAATGAGCGGCTAGCTGCACGTTAGCCATTATTTACCTTGTGAACAATAAAAGACACCCATACCTGAGGAGAGAGTGCTTGAAGACGAGCTCTGCGAAGGCCTGCGCCAGCAGCCGGGGGCTCCCGGGGGCCAGGCCGACCCGGGCCAGGTGCCTGGTGAGGTGGACCAGCAGCTGGTGGTTGGCCTGGGGAACGCTCGGGGACTCCAGGATTCTCTTGAGCCTCTCCCCGCACTCCTCCACACTCTGGCTCTCTGGAATAGGACAACAAATGGAGAATAGAGTTGCAATTAATTTCTGTGTAGCTTAAACGTATGGGTGTCCGCCTTACGATACACTTAAGGAGGGCTTTCCCCGACTAAAGATTTTCCCAGTCGAATATTTGTCGTCAGTTGAAACCATTCGTTTACAAATCCTCGCATGTCTATGATATTCATTTAACTATTTAAATATATGTTTTTGGGGTGTCAGAAAATGGTTTGAGTTACAGGGCTGAGAAAGAATGTTATAACTAACATTATTATAATTATCGTTATAACCAACACTGTGCTACATTACAGATAAATACAAAACCTAATGACCAGCCTTTAGAATTTACAAATGCACGAAGCGAGCCGCCTGTTAATTACACCAGTTAAACATTACATCCATTCAACTTATTAGACCCTATTATTATGTTTTTAATGTACATATTTAAATTACACATTGACACAATTTGCACCGAAATGTAGCGCATGGAAGATGGTTTTCCCGGTGTAGGTGTCCTCCCCTCTTTAGGGACCCCTCGTTGGGGGCATTTTTCGGGGCCACGGATCCCCGCCTGTAAATCCCCGCTCGCTGCGCCTGCCACCCGGGGCTTGTCGGGACATTCTCCAATACAATTTTGTTATTGGAGAATGTGATTAACAGTTTTAAATGGCTCTTATAATATACACTATATATTTTTGTATTATACACGCATTTTTTTTTATAATATACGCAATATTTTCTATAATAAACACAATATTTTTTATAACATACCTAATATTTTTTATTATACACACAATATTCTTTCAGACTTTTAAATGACTTCATGTGGCACGTACGCATGCAGCCAGCCACCCGTTAATTTCCTGCAAACCATCAAAAGCTGTAATAATTCTCCTGAATGTGTTCAACCACCAGCAAGGAGACTGAACATTTGTTGTTGAAATGTGTTTCAAATTGAAAGCCCTCTCAACTTTCATACACGGGTCCAGCAATATAGTGTAGTTTTTTTTTACTGAGACTCTTCTCGTTAATTAATGTTTATTAGAGTATCTTGGAGCAGCCCTTAAGCCACAATATGAACAGATGTGAAGGCTTTTAAATGTCTGCCTTTCACAATCACCATTGTCTTGGTTTGCGTCTATAAACTCATTAACTAATATGCAAATGTTATCACTTAGATTTACAATATTTGGAGCATTGCAAATGACAAATGTATTTGGTTTACACCACCTGGAAATACTCTGTTTGGCTTAGGGGTGGAGCCTGGGTAGAGCGTGCAGGAGGAAGAAGTTTGACAGCACACCCAAGATGGCGGACAAGGTTACAGACTTATCAGTAGTTGTGACTTTTTAGCGTTGATACTCCCTGTATTTGGAAAAAGGAAGAGCGGAAAGGAATATAAAGGAAAGCAGAAAGGCGTACAGAGCAGCTACGCTCCGTGCACGAAAAACCACACAAGGGTAAAAGACCCTTCTACACACTCAGTCCACTCGCTCGCTGTGAATGCCCTGGACAATCACCTGGTCTGTTCACACATACCGCTCAATGAGACATTAGACTTTGTACTAGGGTGCTGGCTGGGTAAAGTGTGTTTAATGTCCGGTCCAACTTCGGACATTTGCGTTGACATATAGAGCTCCTCGGGGTAATGTCCGAATAATTATAAGGTTGCAGTTCATATGTGAAGGCAGCATAGGAGTACCATTTAGATTTTATGCCTTATACATTATGCAGGTCAATGTCCACCACGGTGAATCTTGTAAGCTTTTGAAGGCAAGATGAAGGTTATGTTGTGTGTTTTCACAGTGTGTGAACAGGCTGAAAAACGGCCGGGCGTATACGAAATAGACGCACGAACAAGCATCTCTCACAACTGAAAATATTTCACCGCTGCAACCAGTAACATTTGATACGGAGCAACGGTCCCAACATCCCTATTGTGGTTGCTTGCCAGCATTACCATCTCAATCCATCCTGGCATGCAGCTGGCTGATGGCTGTATTTATACATTGACACACGCCCTGCAGGACATGGACAATTTGAATTCGGGTGCAGAGCTGCGGCGGCCCAGCAGATGCTGCGGTGCAAATTGCATCGGCTTCCAAGATAGGTGCAAAAATGAAAAAGGCACAGCGGGAGTCCGTGCACGGAATATCACTCTACCTCCCTCCCATCCCCGCCACCCCCCCCCCCCCCCCCCCCCTTTTTTTTTGTATTAGAGGGGTTGACACACAATGGCGGTGTTTAAGGAGCACCAGATGTATTGATGAGTGCCTTCAGCGCCGGCCCTTTATGGCAACAAACAAGTAGCAGCAACATCTGTCCCTCGGTGTTCCGCTGCCTGGGTTTACGAGGTAGGACATTCAGTGGGACGGCGAGGACACGTCATTGTGCTAACACACTCTTTTTACCGTCTACACCATGCATGATCTGGGTGTCAGCAGACATTGGACCCATTTAAGATGAAAGTTTAAATGAACTGGAAGAATTAGGTCAACGAAAAGTACAGATTTTCTGACACACCATTTCGATCTTATTCATTAAATTATTGCAGGTAAGGATAAATGTAAGAACAATGTTGAAGGCAGAGCTAGGTATTAGGAAGAAATAGGGCAGGTTGCAAACCAGATGATCAAACTAGATCCCAAGGAATTTTTTTGTGTTTCTTCCGAAAAGCCGAAATTCACTACAGATTTTAATTGGGACCGGGGAAAAAAAGCATAATCATGAGTGCAGACCAGAGGGTGAGGTCAGTGTCATCCTAATGCAAGGTCAAGAGAATTCAGTGACAGGGCACAACCATCCATGTGTGTGTGCGCTGTAGATACAGTATGTACATTCATGCATGTGTGTGTGTGTGTAGGTAGGTAGGTGTTGATAGATGCTTGCTGACAGTCTGGTACAGCCTGATAGCAGTCACAGCAGTCACCCCTGTCTGGCTCCACCAGCTCCCACTGACCACAAATGATGACCACACACACACACACACGCACAATGCCTCTATCACCTCTCAATATCTATCGCTGTCTGCTTTGGAGCCAATAGTAAGACCTCTCCTTCCCCTTTATTCACGCACACACACACACACACACACACACACACACACACACACACACACACACACACACACACACACACACCTCGCTCTAATGATATGGATTGCGAGTGACCCTGCTGATCAATAGGGGTCAAGGCCGGAGAGGGAACTTGGCCTGTCCATCTGGTCCCAGGGGACACCGCGAGAGACTGGACAACTGGAGGGCGGGGGGCAGTCTCAAGGATTACCCCAGATCTACTTTATAAGAAAGACTTTACGGGCAACTTTTTTTTTGTTTATTGTGATCCCGTTGTGATACACTATTGTGAATCTTGTACCGTAACCCTCAGAAAGTGAGGACATTTCAAGAACATCTACACGATGTGGGACCTTCAGACAGTCGTTCTGGCAAACCAGGTACTCATCATGTCCTAAAAAGAGTGATTTTTGCAAAACTTCGATACTAGGAACCACTTGCAATACATAGAGCTACCCCAACACTAATCACTAACATCTCTGCCACGAGATGTTACCCACAGCCGTGATTAATAGGTTGTTGTTTTCTAGATCTTGTCTGGCTGCCGATAATGCATCCACATTGTCCTCTCTCAAATGACTGATCCATCCTCCCTTGTTTCTCCCTCCATCCTCTCATCCCCCCCCCCAGTCCTCCCACCCCGTGTCTGAGCGGGGCCAGATGGGCAGTGGTCAGCGACAGCGACGCCCGTTAGCCTTTGCTCTTAGAAGGTGCTGACCTCGGTCTGACCATCAGGATAAATGGTGAGCCGCATTTATCCTGGAAACGGAGGGATGAGCAAAGAGAGGGGGGCGGGTAAAAGAAAAGGGGATATATGGATGAAACGTGGGAAAGGGGTTACGGTGGAGGAAAAATAAAATAAATGAAGTGGGGCGTTGAGGGTGTGAAGATGAGCAGATGTAGATCAAATCGTTGGGATTCTTCTCAAGCGTCTGTTGACGTTCTATGACTCAGACTCTTAGGTTGACAACGTTTATTGTCTTCTCTCTTAATATTCTTCATTTATTTTATTGGAATTATTTTCAGAAGCTTCAAGACCAAATATTTTACTGTCAGACGCCGCTGTGGAAGAAAGGCATGTAAATATGATGAAGGAGAGATGGAAGGAAAAAAGCAAAAATGAAAAGAACAATGACGTGAAGGGTAGGAGGCACACGGGAGGTTAAATCGTCAAAGAGCAAAGGGAGGAAGGCTTGAATGGTTGCATCATGACTTTTAAGGTTAGAAAACATCAACTCCTTTGGAATACCAGAGAGCAGATTCATTTTAACTCACCCACTTCTAAATCCCCGACAATAAGAATCAGATTAGCGGCTGAACAGGATGTCTGGAGGACTTCCCACTGCTCCTTAAAGACATTTGTCTTGTGTCTCTGTAATGCAGAGAGTGTTTGGTTTCAGGTATACTGGTGTGGCACTGGGGCTTCTTATTGCTGCCAATGTGACGGAAGTGAGGAGGTATTGCAATTTATCAGACAATGGACAAAAAAAAACAAAAAACAAAAAAAAACAGCCATAACAATTCCTCAGGGCATAAATGACATAATGCAATCAATGTCTTTTTTTTATAGATATGCAGCCTGAGTATTCAAATCTTATTACATCCTTTTTTGAAAAATAATATTATGATATTAAAAAATGATATTTATTAGCTAAAATTAATATTAATATTAATTAATTAGATAAAAATGTAATCACCTATTGTGCCTATGTCAGGGTTAGCAAAATGCTTTTTTTATTTTTATTTTTTTACAAACACCATTAAAGAACATGATAATGTCAACTCCCTCGCTACTATCCTGAACATCTCGGAGCTAAGGTTTTGGATTGAGACGCACTTTTGCCATCTCTGTATTTTGCATTTACCACATTGTCCTTGTGTGAAAGTGACAAATTATTGGTGTTGAGTGGATTAAAAAAGGCCAAAGTAAAGAAATGATTTACAGTAAACTACCGCACACCCTGTGTAAATTAAACAATTATGTGGATAGGCATTTTGAATGATTATTAAGTCCTTTTTTGGGGTAGGTGGTGGGAGGTTAAAATATCTTACTGATGTGCAAGTTACTTTTTTGTTTTTATTGTTTTGATATATATATTTTTTACAATCTTTACACTACATGCACCCTTTATTCAAACATTTCCCTGCCATTTATCGCTCATTAAAATCCTTTTCATGCACGGTAAAGAGCTCCAATTGTAGCTTCTAGAATAAGAGCTGCATGAATTTCACGAAACTAAAAAGGAGCTGTACGAGACAGCGCAGTAGGTAGAAAGAAGACAGATTATTATGAGTCTAAACCACAAAGCACGCCTCCCTCCTCCTGCCCCGCAAGCGAATACCCGATTCCTGAGGGATCTCTTGATGTTATTGCGTGACTTATCCTTACTGTATGAATTAAATGCTTCAAGCCCTCCAATCCCCTTTTCATAATAGCCTTTGATTTCACCAAACAAATGACTTGGTGTTCTTCGAGTGACCCCATCCTGAATAAGAAGTTCAATTTCAATGGGCTTAACCTGAAACAACCCACACAAAATACTGTGTGCGTCTCTTCAAAGTGGTTTATTAAAAAATATATAATTTATTAAAAAACGTAAAATGTTTCCATGAATAAGTCAGAAAAAAAGGCCTGGCACTTAATGGGGCCAGGATGGCAGGAGAGGAGGGAAAAAAAAACCTTACATAATTGAGGGGGTTTCGAGTCGGAGCTGATGGAGAGTAATATTTTGGGAGGAAGGCGCAAGGGAGCTGGTGTGTCTGCAACAACCACCCCCCCCCCGCGACCTTCTGACAAACACATAAGCAGGCATGACAACACACTCTGTCTGTCAGTCATTCCGTCCGTCAGTCTTGTTTGTGTCTCACTCACTCTCCCTTACATGCACGCACAGGCGCGCACGCCACCCACTGACGGCACGAAGCTCCAAATGTCAGGGGAAGGTTCATGAAAAATAGATCAGAGTCAGAGTTCCTAAAAGCCAGAAAGGTGGAGGAACACTGGGCTGAGCCGGGTGGGAGTTGAAAGGGGGGGAATGACAGGTCAACTATAGACCCTTTCCAATTTACACAAAAAGCCGCAAATCTACTGGCAATGTTCCGTATTGGCGTCATGTCAGAACAGAACACGAGCCGGATGTTCTGTAAAAGTTGTTCCGTGAAATTCCCCCGTTCTCGATAATTCTTGTATAATTTCCTGGAAATCACCGGTATGGCTGTGAATGGAAGTGTGTGGGAATGGAAGCAGTGACATTGCCGTAAAGTAAGAGTGGAGCCGAATCAAATAAAGCACAAATAGTAGGTTCTTACAAATATTTATTTCGTACAAATATTAAAAAATATATTTGTTTTCGGGAACAAAAACAAACATTCCAAAAAATGGCGAGTCCGATCCGAACCGTGGCCATCGGCTGCAAAGACGAGAAACTGAAACACGTCCTGCCTCTACGGAGACAGATTTTTTATACTCTTAAATTTTATTATTTTTCTTCTTACAAATGCCACTCAGTGGAGTGACATTTGTAAGAGTGCGGAGCCATAGAGGAAATGAGCAGACAGGGAGAGGTAGAATGGGTGGAGAACAGGTGGAGAACGTTCATTCTCCCGAGGCAGAGAGTGTAGGACAGGTTGAAAATGATCACACTGATTTAATAACATTGGGTTGGTGTTATTGCTTCCAGGGACGGGGGCTCTGGGATCTTATTGCAGCGGAGGGAACCGAGTCCGTCAGAGAGGGGCGGGGAGGCGGGGTGAAAAGCTGGTCTAGCCAGGAGAAGAAAAAAAAAAACAAAAAAAAACAGATTCAGATTGTATGTCCGTTGCCGACGGGTTGTCCAGACGATCACATCTACACTGGACATAATGTACTTACCCTAACCTATTAAGTACTGCATCCGTAACAGTCATCTAATGTGGGAACAGACTCCATACTGAACTTCTCCATAAACGAGGCCAATGTGTGAATGACCAGATTTTTTTTTTTATCCAGCAATGTTATGAATTCGATGTGGGAAAGGGGCTGAAGTTGAGAGAAAAAAAGAGAGGGCGAGACAGAGAGAGATAACGAGAGGCAGAGAGACGGATCGGCGCAGGTCAAAACAACATGACGTTAACTCTCCTCCCTCTGTTGACGGCCTCACACCGCATCAGAAGCTGTCTGGATATTAGCGGAGGTTTGATGCTGATGCAAAGGTGCAGCTCCACCATCTTCAGGTCCAAATATGGCAGAATGTGTGGGTTGTGATGGGTGTCGGCGCTCCCACTAAGTGGCAGAGTCACTCCGTGTTAGTTAGGACAGAGTTCACCGGAGAGTTCAACCTTAAGACCCGGAGCCGTTGAGAAACGAGGGACGAGACGAAGAAGATGAGACGCAGCTCGGGTCCTCGGGGAGGGAGGTGGACTATTCACACATGAAGGGGTTTATATTACGTTTATCATATTTATGTTGTATCTTAATAACAGTGTGTGTGTATGTGTGTGTGTGTGTGTGCGCGTGCCAAATGTCAGCCACTCAATAGCATTGACGGCGGTGACTAAACAGGGCGGGTTCAACACATACTGTACCTTGCGCGGTGTAGACCAGCTCGCTGTAGATTATGGCTGGGATGATAGGGACCGGCAGCTCCTGCAGGAAACCTCTCAGAGCGTCGCTCAGGGCCCCGGCGTCACAGTGGTCGAGATCTACCGAGACCGGGTCTGTGTGCGAGAGAAAGCATATTATTAACGCAGAGAACGGGGGGGGCAGGACAAACAAACTGCGGCTGCTTCACTTATATCAAAGGTGATTGCATTCATATGTGAAACAAACAAATGGCAAAAAAACTGCCAAAACATAATGCTCAACCAAAAATAAACATCGGTCCCTACCACCACTGAATGGCACACCACAGGGATAAAAAATTGAAATGTGTAGAAATGAATGGACGGTTGACTTGGAGGGAGGACTGGGGGGGGCACAGTTTCGGCAAGCTGTTACCAAAACATCTTGATTAGTCCAAAGCCGTTGGCGCCCCTACATGGTGAGGGGTGAAGCACTGTGGGTTTGGGTCATTGGTGAAACGGGGACGTCAAGACTCCGGGGTGGGTGGAGGAAGTGGAACCCTATCGCTCAGCAACAGATAAAGATGCCGAGATGTGCTTCAGACAAAGAGAATGTACTCGCTCGCCAGTAGACACAACACCAGATAGCGGGTGTGCGTGTGCGTGGACATGTGTGTCCTAACAGATTACCGGAGGACAAACCACCAAGCGCCATCGAGCGCTCGAGCCGCCCCATCTTTCACCCCAACCTTCCCCTTCTCTCGTCGTCCCTCCGTGCTCCCCCCCCAGTGTTTCTCCTTCTTCTTCCCGTTTGACCTCGTGTCTCTCTTCCCACCCTCCCCCCCCTCTCTCTTTCCCCCGCATCCTCCATCCTAATCCGATCACTTTCTCCAATCTCTTGCTTCATCTGCCGCTCCCACACAGCTTTTTAAACCTCTTTTTACTCTCTTGTTTTATCCATCTATTTACCTATCTATCTATTATTGATTTTTTATAAACCAACACATAAAACACGTCAGAGTCAGACTTGTAAATAATAGTAAAATAAGTACATCCATCATAAGAAACATGGCATAACAAGGCCTCTCTAAGTGTAATGATAAAGGAACAAAGGAATGGTAGAGGACAAAAAACACTAAAAAAATAATAAAAATATAATGAACAGTACAACGATGACTCATACTCTGCACTACACTCTTCAACCCCCCCCATCACTTCTTCACCACACACAACCCTGCACCATTTGCTAGAACCTCTGGAGTCAAATGGTTGTTAAACCCCATTGATTTCCCCCCTAACTAATGGCTGAATAAACTTAACCAATCACCACAGGCCAGTAAACCACAGGCCCATTAATATCAATGGATGACCTCTTCACATCTTGGCATTGAGGCCTATATTAAAGTGCAGCGCTTTGTCTTGTCTTTAACGCTCGCAGGACCCGACCCCGGTTGGTTTTGCCGTTGCCCAAGGACGCTAGTTCATTACAAGATATTCATGTCTTCTTGTCTATTTGTCGAGTGGGGGGGGGGGGGGTGTCAGGGTTGGTGACCCCGCCATTGACAGCCACCAACAATTTTGGTTTCTGAGACGCCCGTTCGAGGAAAACAGCTCTGGCAGGAAACCAAGCACTTTTGGACGACACTAGCAACGGGTTTGAAAGCACTATATTTGTCTTGCGACCTGCTTTCCAGCACCCAGAGGCGTATAAAGGGGGAGAGGGAGTCTTTCTCCTTGACACTCATTCCATACATTGAATGTGACCGTGCTACAGCCAGACCTTGGCCAAACCTGTGGGTAAATAAACACCTTCTGCAAGCAGGATATTTGTTTTGTGCCACTGCCTATAGTGGCTTTACACTGTGCTGAGGCTCGGGCCCCAAGGTAAACTACGCTTTTCGGCCCCATACTTGTGTACTTGAGAATTTGTGTAAAAGTTGAAACAGGACAGTGTCTAAAACGGCATTCTAGCACACGCCAAATTAGTGTTTGGTATGTCAAAAACCATAGCAGCAAAAAGTAAAATATATCAGAGAACCAACCTCCTTTTTATGCAAATACTAAAGTATATTGGCCAACGGTACAAAAATGTATGTGTAGTATGCTGTACATAGCAGGGCATTTCGGACAGAGGGATTGCCTCAAAACATATCTGGGGTCCATTGGGCAATCGCAGATATGTTAACAATTTAGGATCCGAAATACACCTCAAATAATACAAAACCATTACAACAGTAAAGAAAACAAAGAAGCCACCAAAGATGGAGTAATAACAATGGGTGAGGAGGTTTTATGGTTTGAATGGTGGTTTAAAGAACAAAATCACTCCTGCTCTGTTACATTTTCAGGCAACTTTGTTTCGGTGACCTCAAACTCTGCCCTCCCGTGCCCCCGAACCCTGCGTGCAAATACGTCGGCAGGCACTCAAGCGAACCCCTCAGAGCAGTCTCCGTAGCTACTTCCATGTGCCACACGGAGCGTGCTCTTGGTCCTTCGGGGGTCTGGGGTTGCGTAGTACCAGCCGGCGCTAAGCCGCGTGGGGGCCAGGACACGCCTCAGTCGGCAGGGCTGCTTTAATCACACCTAATAAAAATAAAAAGGGACTCTGGGGCCCAAGCCCACGCCACATCATTACGCCACTCGACAGAGACAAGTCCACGGATCAATTTCCTGCCGCTTCTTGGCCTTTCCCCGCACGCTCTGCATTCTACGGCTTCGGTGCACCTCCTCGGTCTCCGTGTTTCTGTCCCTCTGCAGGCTCCGCAGACCTCCTGCCCGCTCCCTCTCTTTTTCTTTCACGTTATTCCGCATCTGGCACTCTCTCCGCCTGTCCAATTCCTTTCTGCTCCACCAGCTGCACAGAATCCAAAAAGGCACTACAATACTCTTTTACCCGCTCCCCCCAGCTCTCACACACACACGGACCCTCACACACGGACCCTCACACACACACACACACACACACACACACACACACACACACACACACACACACACACACACACACACACACACACACACACACACACACACACCCCGTCTCCTCTCCCTTGCCAGTTGTCATTCCCTCGTTCTAAAGAAGTAGAGATTTAAGAAAAGAAAATGCAACTGATAAATAAGGCGCAAAAAACTATTCTGATGCCGGGCTGCGGTCGAGCTCAGAGCCGAGGGCATGTCCGAATCAGTGTGTGTGTGTGTGTGTGTGTGTGTGTGTGTGTGTGTAGCAGTTCAAAGGCCTGCAACAACTTACTTTTACAGTATATGTTTTTGATAATAGTCCTATATTCTTTGAATGACCTTAGATGACCTTTGTGTAAGTGACATGTACACCATGTCCTCGTCTCCCCCAGGGTGGAGTTTGGAGTGTAAAGGTAATGAAAAAGGTTAAAGGGCATTTGCATGACGACAACTAAATAGCAAGGATTGGAAATGCAAACCGCGGGTGGGTGAGGTGGAGGACTATCATTTACCACTGGTATGTCAGCGCCGTCATTCAAAACACAGCTGACAGAAAGGCGAGTGTGTGCACCCCTTACTGTTGCTGTTTTGCTGAGTTTTTGGCAGAGTTTTAGGGACATGTCTGTTGGGACGATTTGTCATTCATGATGGTTTCTGTTTGTTTTTATTCTAATCCCTAATTTGGAGAGAGTAAGAGTGACACCGACCTCAACAAAAGAGAGCGCCGTCTCACGGCATCTATCTCAAGCAGTGTGCGCGCATGCGCGCACACGCACGCACACACACACACACACACACACACACACACACACACACACACACACACACACACACACACACACACACACACACACACACACACACACACACACACACACAAATTTCTTTTTGCCATTCTTGCAGTCAGTTAATTAAGGCTTTGTGATAGTGGCAATGGATCCATTTGCAGATAAGCAGATGAATGAATGAATGCATTGACGGCTGAATGGATGAAAAGACTACAGATGAGTCAATAATCCAATCGGCTGTCTGGTAGACAGAATGAGATTAAGATGTGTGTGCGTGTGGGGTGGGGGTGGATATGTGTCAGTTTATTGATACATCATGCACCTGAGTTGACCAACTTTGATTTTATATTTATTAATAGGATTTCTTCATCTTGAGCGTGGACTGAGACTAACAGTAACAGATACAGCCTGAAACCTGGGCCACAGCACTTGGAATTAAACTGAAAATAAATCATCATTTTCCTATAACCTTTGAGATATCACTTTGGGTGAACACTAAATTGGGGTGTGTGCAATCTTCAAGTGTCTGGAGTCACACACACACACACACACACACACAAACGCACAGCCTCTCTCTCTCTCTTTGGCATCGAGATAAGCAATTATTGAATAACTTTCAAAGTTTGTTTGTACCTACAGTACATTGCGATCTAGCTACAACCCTTTGGAAATGACCCACTGAAGAATGTCTGACCTATTAAAGGATTACGTGTTCCCAAACTGGCCAAGGCCATCATTAAAAAAAGTAAAATTTTAATATTTACATTAGCAGATAGCACAACCGCTTCACAATGTCATATTGTATGTGATATAGAGTGGGTCAAAACCCTGCACATCTTTAACAACACTGGCCTATTTAAAAAAATCTTTATCTGGAATCCTTGCGTACAGGTAGCGTTTATGGAAATCGTATTGCGGATGTAAAGGACTTTTCCAGTGAAAAAGTGAAGGTCTCTCTAAATGGGTGTGATGAAGTGGTGCAGAGACTCGAGCCAAGGAAAAGCGGAAAATAACAATTCTACATGCATAACCAATCAACGAGGGTAATGCGGTCTAATGTCATAATGTTGCACTTTAATGCAATAAAATAAATGATGTGGGTTTTTACCTCCGTTTCTTTGCACTGTGTGTGTCTGTTTCTGTGTGTGTGTGTAAGCGCATGTTACAACAGCATTCCGATAAGAATCTCATTATTCTACAAAAGCCTGTGCGATAATTTTATTGTCCCTAAGTATCCCAGCACCCTTATCGAGTTGGAACAAGGTTCACTGAAGGGAAAATGTAGATTTGCGCATAATAGCAGCTCAGAAATCAAACACAACACAATGAATGAATGGAACTAACGTCTACGTCTAATGCAATAGAGAGGATTTTAACCAGTGATGTGGATGAGAAAGTCAGAGGAATCCAGCAGAGGAATCCTGGGAGAACAGGCTGTCAAAGATCCAAGAGAACAGAATGGGCATTATGAATTAAACTGCTCGTGGCCGCTCATTTGGCCGGCCGCTTAAAGACACCTCTGAGCCGAGGGCAAAGTCGTCATGAAAATAACACGACGGTCGGGTTCTGATGTGACAGCAGAAGAGTGCGCTGGACCCATGGAAGCCCTGTTTCCCGAGTCCCACGGTCCATTCTGAAGCGACGGTCGTTTCCGAGGCATTCAGAGTTGAAGAGTGTTCTGTTGGAGCCCGACCGAAACCATTTCACGTCACGTGACACAGTTGGAGCCTTTGGATTTACCAATTGTGAATGTGTGGGAAATGGATATGTGGATGTAACACTGACAGGATAATACTGCTGATGTGAAAAGATTGTCAACATATTACAAATCCCAGGAAGTGAGTCTCTGAAGCATACATTGCAAGTGTGCCATAACTTCTCCTAAAAAACATAGCTATGGCTATGGGTTCCGCCATTGGAAGGGAGCTTCAAGGTTACAAAAGTTCACAGAGAGAAGTTGCATCTCTCTTGGATGGGACAGGATGACTTGGCCACCAAGTCATCCTGTTTACGACATACTGGACTGGAGTGCCATCTAAATCTAAAATAAAAAAAAAAAAATTTCCTTTTATCCTTGAAAGGATATTATTAGAACTCCTGTATGGAGGAAGACACAATTGCAAAAACAAAACAACTTTCACTCGCCCCCACTCTCTTTCTTTACACACACACACACACACACACACACACACACACACACACACACACACACACACACACACACACACACACACACACACACACACACACACACACACACACACACACACACACACACCAATAATGAGAAGTTTTGTGAATTCCCTGACACCCCAAAAAACTAAAATCACAAAAGGAGAATTGACAATCTGAGGGAAGGATTGAACATATTGAGACACAGCAAAAAAGAGGGTACAGAGACAGAGAAAGGCAAGAAGGAGGAGACAGACTAAAAGGTGGTACGAAAAGTCAGGAGGGCTCTGCCGTGTGACTCAAGGTTATCTTAGGCCAAGCAAGACTAAGTGAAGCATCTGCCACACACACACACACACACACACACACACACACACACACACACACACACACACACACACACACACACACACACACACACACACACACACACACACACACACACACACCTTTTGAGCTATGACAGATATCAGAGGCGACAGACTGTTAAAAAATACACTCGTTGAGACACAAACGCACGGTTTTTCGCCTGGTGGAAAACATCAGAGGAAGCAGTCGACGCAACAGTTACAGTGCATTTGTCTACTTGGAAGAACCACAACAAATCAAAGCCGTGGCGGAACAGCGAGCGATGATCGGCCGAGCACGCCACACTCCCTGAGAAACTAGAAACTTTACTACTTATTTTTTATTTTCCCTCATCCAAGTTATCTAGGAAAGTGTTATTCCTTCGATATCCATACCTTTGCTAAAAATAATCCTTTCACTGTAAATGACTGAATGAAGGTTTACCTGATTTACCTGAGCTCAAGTAGAAGTAGTGAGGAAAGCGACTTCAGTAAGAGTATATCATTGGTTTTTAAAATAGCGCTGAGAAGTTACTCGGTATTATATTTTTATTTTGTGCACACAATAGTGTTGACTGCACAGGTAAACACACTGCAGCTCACGTAGAAGCGGAGACAAATGGAAATGAAATCTTTTACAATGTTTCTTTTACAAAGTATTTTTAACATTAATTTAAAGTGTACAGATTACAATAGTTTGCGAGAAAATAACTGTATAAAAGTAAAACAAAAGTACTGAATTCAAGTTGTACTGAGTAAAGTAACTTTACAGGCGCGCATACATACTTAAGTACTGTAACCGGAGTAGTTGTAACCAGTACATTTCCATCTCTGCTTGCAAGGTGATGACATTTCTTTCTTTTTGCCGTTCATGTACAAGTACCCGACGTGAACACGGTGAGAACGTGGAAACTCTGCACAGGAAGGTCCCGGTGGACAGGCCCTGTCGGAACGCCGCACAACCTCCTTGGCGTGAGGCAACAGTGCTGACCAGAGTGCACCTAGAGCGCTGCCTCCGGTCATGGAAAATTTTGTCAATTGAAAGCTGCATTACTCAAAGGATTCGATGCACGAAAACACCCTCAGCTCGTGGTGCACTACGGTTGGCTGAATTCGCCAACGTGGTCCAATGTCTACAGTTGGGGTTGGGACTATGCGTTTTGTTCGTTCAAGTGCACGTCATCATTTTTGTTATTGGCAGATGAAGAAGCCTCAATGAAGATCAGTGTCTTAGTACTACAGGAAACAAAAAGAACCAACGAGGGATTTAAAATTGCGTTACTTCATTTCATAATTTAAAATATATCATGACTCCTCAATTTGCCACAAAAACAATGAAAGAATGGTAATACTTTCAAGTAGTGCTTTTTTGGTTCTAATTTGGGAAGGCACTGTCACTGGCTGGCCCCGCTTGGCTCAGCTGCAGCCAGGCTGCTGTGACACGGGCCTAAAAAAGGGAAATACAAATTGTTTGCGAGAACGAGGGTGTGTGTTTCTATGAATTTTTGGGTGTTTTTACGATTGAGGGTATGTTCGAGTACATGGTTTACATATTTTAACGTTGCCCACTACTTGCTCATCAACACCCTCATGCAGAGAAATACCGGAGGTCAAGATAGGTCAAATGTGAAGACAGAGACAATGCAAACAAAACCTGGAAGCTGAGGGAGAACAAGGCGAGGGCGGAAGAAAGTTTTGACGTGACAGGACTCATTCCTGACAGCCCACAGAACCAACGGCTCAGAGTGTATTATTTAACACATGTTAAGGCTCCCAGGCTCCTCCTGCTAGCATGCTGTAGTGTCCTTGAGCAAAACACTTAACCCCTAATTGCTCCTGATGGTTGCGACCGTCGTGATTGAATAATTGTAAGTCGCTTTGGATAAAAGCGTCTGCTAAATGTAATGTAACATGTGGTGTCTACTGATTCCAGTGGCACAAGCACAACAAACTGGAAGACAATTCAATGAACAAAAACATAAATACATGCATATTACATTATTAGTAATAATGACATAGTAATCATAATACCAATATAATTTTAAAATAAAAGTAAAAAAAATAAAAAACATTAACCACAAAAGAACAGGGCCCAAAGGGGGGGGTCACACGACACCACACCAAGGAATCAACCAAACACAGTGCAAAAGGTCACATTTCCCTCTACAGAGCAAACAGAGCAAATTATGCCCTTGTAGCACCACTGTTGTTTGAAATACTGCACTCGTGACCTCACTCATTAGTTTGTGGAGAGAGAGTGAGAGAGAGAGAAAAAGAGAGATGTGAGAACCCACCGAACCTGTAGTGTGTATAAAGTATAATGCATATGGCTAAACATTTCACTGTATCTAACAAATGTGTGCCTTGCAAGGTTTTCTTTGTGTGTGTGTGTGTGTGTGTGTGTGTGTGTGTGTGTGTGTGTGTGTGTGTGTGTAAAGATCCTTACTAAATTTGCCATGCCTTGTGTTTGCCATGTCTACTAGATTTGTGAGTGTATGTGAGTGTGTTTGTGTGAGTGCAGATGAGTGTGTGTGTGAATGCATGTGAGTGTGTGTGTGTGTGTGTGTGTGTGTGTGTGAACCCGCTCACCTCCCTGTCCCATCCGCCCTTGGTATTCTGCTCACATATACACTGCTATCACAACACAGACTCAGATAGATGCAACAGGAGGACACGAAGAGCGAGAGAGAGAGAGAGAGACAAAGAGAGCGAGAGAGAGATGCACGGGCAGGCAGCCCTAGAGATACTGAGAGGGAAAGTTTGCATGGAGACATGGAAGAAACATTAGCAAACTAGAGTCTGCCCTTGTATTTTAAGAATAAAAAAATGGCTGGCCTCCTCTTGTTCAATAGACCTCGTGTAAATTGAAAGAGAATTTGAAAAAAGTCGAGAGAGAGAGAGAGGATCGTCTCAGAAGTGCAGGCCAACCCTAAATTATGAATAAGGCTGACGACCAAGAAACGCACACTTCTCAAAGAGAAAGTTGTCAGCGCTGTTTCACTCCTTATTTTTCTGTCCTTTTTTTTCAATTTGGAATTGGGTGTGTTTGGATGGCCTTCAGCCCACTCGCTATTAGATAGAAGCTGGAGAATTCTCAATGAAAACTATTGAAGGAGTAAAGAAATCAGCAGATGTAGCACTCTGCACAAACTGGAGCAAGGTCAAAGTGCAGCAAAACACTACGTGCTGAGGGGCTGTTTGACTCCTTAAAACCACCGAACCAAAAACTTGCTGACATACAGAGGAGAGAAAGAAATGTTCTGGGTGGTGAAAATCTACTTTCAAATCCCCTGAACCTGGCGGGAGTGGGGGTGGGGTGGGGCGGTTGTTAATGGAGGCTCTGCATCACTCTGGGAGGACCAAAAGCCACCATTCTCTGGGGTGCGACTTGGTGGACATTGTCTTCACTGCAAAGTCAGGGTGTTCAATGCCATACGAGGCTCACCGGGACGTGAATACTGCCATGGTTCCCTTCTTTCTAGTTCTGGAATGAAGATCTTCTTCATGGTAAGTTTATTACAGAGATCCCATTCACGCCGCAGAAGAGACTAAATATCTATGTGGGTTCCCAGAAGAGAGTGCGGACCATGTGATAAATTAACAAAAGGGTCCTGTGTTATGATAACTACAAGATTGATGACTTGCAGGTCCCAGGAGCTGTGTGCATGCATATGTGCGTGTGTGTGGGTCTCGAGGGTATATTATAGCAGCCCAAGGTTCTATGCCAGTACGGCTTAATGATAAATCAAAAGTTATTCCATCAATATAACAATTTTGATGACATTTCTCTCTCACTTCATTCTCACATCTAGCGCTGTTATCCTGTGCATGTGGCTGTGCAGACATGCATGTGTGATGATGTCTCTCACTCTGTTTGTGTGTGTTTTGCTTTACTAAATTTGTGAGGACCGGTCTCCAAATTGAGTTTTTTTTTTTATTTAGAAGTGCAAAAGAAACATGGGTGTATTTATTCGGACCTCACTTTGATACCGGTATTTATAGATTTTTTGTGTCAAAGGACAGCACACCTGAAAACACACTAGCAGTGATGTGACACTGGCATACATTGTGTCCTCATAACTTAAAAGGCTTTAATACATATACAAAACATTTTATATGAAAACAACCTGTCTCCTGTATACTGTGTGTGTGTGTGTGTGTGTGTGTGTGTGTGTGTGTGTGTGTGTGTGTGTTCAACAGACGGTGCATCCATGGGCATCACTTCAGTCGCTCACTTTACGGAGAGAAACATATGGCCGAGACGCGACGGCGGAATGTGGGAGAGGAAGCAGACAGACGGACTCAGGGGGAGAACGAGAAAGAAAGAGAGATACGAGCACAATACAAAATACTGTCTATTGATCTGACCAAGGGAGGGCAGACAACAGAGAGAGACAGAAAGAGAGACGTTGTGTGTCATGCTGAGTGGAGCACTGCCGTGTCATCGGAGAACACTGACTGAGAACACAGGACTGCTTTTCTACAGATGACATCATCGAAATGGGTGGATGGAGAGAGGAATGAATGGATGGATTGATGGGGGGGGGAGGAGCAGATCAGGAGAGTGACAGTTAAGGTGAACACATGAACGGGTACATTACCGCACTTGCTACTCTGAAGGGACTCAAACAACATCTTTTACCAACACACAGCCATGAACCTGCAGTGATGTATTTAACTACAGCAGCATCTGTTGCTGGGGAGTTGAAAAAACATGTGCGTGCGTATGCGCACACACACACACACACACACACACACACACACACACACACACACACACACACACACACACACACACACACACACACACACACACACACACACTAACCGTGTTACTCAGAAGTCACATTTAGGCACAAGGCCCCTCTGATTGGCAATCATGCAGTTTGCCAAAATGCAAAACATAAAATTACTTGTAGTTCATCTTTTGTTAACATCAACACTTTATAAATTTGTTTTGCAAAATGCATTAAAAAAATGGAATACTGCTGCAAAGTACTACTAATAAGTTCTCCAATAAATAAAAGATTATCAAATGAATTAAAGAAAATATTATAAAAAATAATAAAAAAAATTTAAATATAAATGGCATTGGTTATTGCTTTGGCCCGATCTGAATTACCAGCAGAAGGCTGTTTCAATAACAAAGGGTGAAGCGTTTCAAATGAGTTATCAAGTTTGACGTGTGGCCAGAAACATACCCAATCACTACAGAACCATGTCGGCTCACTGCTTTCGTCTTCTCCACTTGTCTTTGTCCGTTGTTGTATTTCACCGGGAAACCGAAGTGTCCCCCATACAGGAGACCTTCATGATAAGGGAGGGTCTTCAAACTCTGGCTTCTCCTTTGCATTTGCCATGACGTCCCTAAACAGAGGCTTGGCTGGGAAAGCCACAGTAAGCTGAGGGACTAAACGATCTTACGGTCTGTCACTCAATATGTTACTGTGGGAACTTGGATTTGAAGTATGTTCCGCACGCAAAACCAACCTACTTTGCATTCAGTACACATCTGCATCGAAACGGTCCACTACGAATACGTGTTCCGTTATACCCCAAAATGTAAATATATACATTTAAATATATGTATATACTCCCTGTATAGATATGCAAACCACACACGCACATAAGCAGCAGAAAAAAAGCTTAGAGCTGCAGAAGTGTGTGTGTGTGTGTGTGTGTGTGTGTGTGTGTGTGTGTGTGTGTGTGTGTGTGTGTGCGCGCGCATGCATGCGCCTCTTCGCTCCCCAGCTGACTGTAAAAAACGCCGTCTTCTAATAGGTTATTGACGGGCGCCGGAGGAAAGCGATGAGATCACCTCCAGCCAATGGGAGAGGCTGCGAGGGACAGACAGAGGGATGAGGAGGAGGGAGAGAGCGACAGAGACAGAGGAGAAGTAGTGGAGTTGAGGAATGAGCGAGATAGGGAGGAAAAAAATGGAGAGATGGCAGAAGGGACAGAAGAGGGAGAGGAGCCCGTTTAATTTGTGTTTTGCTGAACTCAGCGGTTCCTGTCGTGGAGGTGTGTGTGTGTGGGGGTGGGGGGGGGGGGGGCACGGTGATGAATGAGTGAATAAAAAAAGGAGAGAGGAAGAGATAGAGAATGAAAAAGAGAAGGGGAAGAGGGATGGAGGAGGCAATAAAGGGCAGTTTAACAGGTTCTAGGCGGAGTGCGGGGAAGGAATGGGTCCGAGGCTCATTAGCGGGAGGAGGGAGGGAGGAAGCGGCTGTCCACAGGAGGAATGAAAGACAGGAGGAATGGATGGAGAATGGCTAGATAGAGGATAAACAGAGGGGAAAAGATTCTCCAATGAAGCGTTGCATTTAGCAATCCCAAATAGAATGGGTGCAGTACGCAAAGTTTGCTATTATTATGAGGGAGAAGGGGGAGGGCAAGCAGGAGAGGGAAGTTGGAGAGAAAGGGAGAGAGAGACATAATCTATATTCTCCGTGTGTGTGTGTGTGGGTGTGTGTGTGTGTGTGTGTGTGTGTGTGTGTGCAAAACGCAGGACATTCTATACAGTCTGAACGATCGCCAATATGACTCATCGCTTCCAAAACGATCACTGCCCAATCTCTACCAGAAAAGCTAGCACATTGGATGTGCACACATGCATGCATGCGTGTGTGTGTGTGTGTGTGTGCGCGTGTGCATGAATATATGGTTCCCATGTGTGTCTACATCATGCATATACCATAGAAACATTCCTGCTGTGTGGACAAAGTGAAGCATGCACGGTCACACAAATGACTTAACATGAAACTAAGACAAAAAACACACATGTGCTTCAACATGCTGAGGCACACACGCGCGCGCGGGCACAAGACGCAGTCTCACTGTTACCGGGCCGACACAGCGAGCGCTGTGTGGGCATGGCAGAACCAACCAGCTAAAAAAGGCTAGCTATCACCATAGCAACGTCCAGGCCATGTACCAATCGGAGGTCGACTTGATGAGGTAATGTTCTGAGCGCTTTCAGAGCCGGTCCGACTCTCAAGCAGTTGTGCGAGTATGCGTCCATGCAAACACACACACACACACACAAAACCACAAACATCACCACACCACAAAGATCTGACGATAACATCCTTCCATGCTGGAATTAATGGCATCACACACACACACACACACACACACACACACACACATTTGGAAGAACCCAAGGGTGGAATAGCATGAGAATTTCCATACTAAGAAACAACTCCCTGTTGCATAACATTCTTCCATAACCCATGCATCACTTAGAAAACACACTCGGTCACAACATCGAAAAGTAGACAGCAGCCACAGAGATTCATAGGAATCACTGAAGCGTCCAGTTGAAACCACAGAAACGTATGATGCATCTTTTCTGCACCACTCCAAATGGCCGATGATGGCAGACGTATGTCATCGGTACCATACCGCCCTCACGCTCTGCAGTATTGGTGGGAAAATGTGTTGATTTTTATTCATCATTATGTAATGCTCATTTCCAAAATAACAAGTGCTTACAAGCTCAAACAATAACCATCGCAGTGATGCTGAGGAGGTTATAGGTTCTATTTATTGTCATTTCAGACACTGAATTTGACAATGGATCAGACTGTCGCGGGGGTCGTAAAGCATATGTTTGGATTTTGCAGACTGTTTAAATTAATAAATAAAATAAAATATTGTTTTTATTGTTATTAATAACAATTATAATAACACTTAAAAAATAAATAATTATAAATAGTAAATGTAAATAATAGTTTAAGAAAAGTTTTTGCATCATTTCATTTCAAATATGTTAAAGAGAATGGAACAGTGCAATAGCGAATAGTCATATACCGTATTTACTAAAATATCAATTGTGTGGTCTACACAAACAAATAAAAGCTTGCCGCAAATAAAGACCGGGTAAAAAACTGATTGGAGCTGTGGCGCTATTCTGGTGCAGAGCTCCACTCCCAAACAAAGCAAATGAAAACATTGTGATTTTATGTAGATGTATTTAATTTACTCCATTTCCTACTGCTGCGTAGATGGCAGATAGCATCTTGGGGTAAATGCTGTGAGCGGGTTCGCTCTCCAAGCAGGTGTGTTCAAGGCAAACTCGGAAAACTGTAATTCCACCGTTGGCTACCACCATAAGTGCGACTTTTAGGATAGATACTAGCGCTCTCTTTTTTCACCATACATGTGTTGGCGCCCAGACCGAAAAGCAGTTGAGGTAAATAAAGGCCCCGGTCACTATTTGAGGAAATACAGTATATACAAAACATACTTAGTTTGGAGCTAATAACATTAGCTTGCCAGTTGCTTGGCAACAGTTGCTTTCGGCCGTAGTTGTCGGAACCAAAATATGTCGGACCTGTTGGAAAATGTCAACTCGCCCGGACATAAAAGCCTCCACACCACAGAGCATCGGAGCTTTTTCGGACGAGCTTTCCAAACCTCCATAAGAAATGACTTCTGTTGAGTAGGTGTCATTTGTCAGAAGAGTAATATATTTGGGTCGGAGAAACCAAATTCACTAGCACATGTTTGGACACACATATACTGAAATAAATAGATGTACCCCCCCCCAACACACACACTCACTCACACACACACACACACACACATACGGATTATAATGTAATTTTTGTGTAAATATCGTCGCCACACCCTCCATCTCACCTAGCGGTGCTAGTCAAAGTGGCAAGGTAGTAGGGCTGAACGATTTGGGAAAATAATGGAACTGTGATTATTTTAGACCAATATTGCGATTGCGAGTTAGTATGCAATTTTTTTTTTAGTTCCTTATCTTCTGTATTTTTCACTTAATATAAGGAATAAATCATTCTATAGTAGGACCAACACAACATTGGGGGGGAGTAAAAGAGTCAGAGAAAGTGTCCCCATTACGCACGGTTTCGTTCCATACGCACTTGTATCTCGGGTTCTGTCAGAGAGGGAGACAGGTGGGCAAAACAGGGCCCAAAAACTCCCTCGCCCTCGCCCTCCCCCCTGGGATGGCGTTGTAGGCAGCCTTGCCTATAGGAAGAGCCGGCCCGGTTACATTGTGCGACATTAAAAAAAAATAGCAGCCAACGCGATTGTCGGTTTGAATTCGATTCATCGTTCAGCCCCAGCAGTCAGACCATGAAAGACAAACGTCATTTTTTCCCGCTAACACACAGAGAGGGATGCCCCCCAGTCCCTCTGCAGATTTTCACACACAAAGAGAGTGAGTGAACTGCAGCCGCCCCTTCCCCCACCACCTCCTCCATGCAAACCCCCGGTCTGTGTACCGCAGCGGCCACCTGTCAGCACCCATCTGCACACGGTGCACCGTTTTTTCAAATATATTCCATAGGATCCGTCGATGCACGTTAAGGCGTTTGGCTTGAGCCTCGTGCGGGAGGCCAGCACGTCAAGTCAGCCCCCCCCCCGCCCCCAACCGGTTTCCTGTGGTTTCCCAAACAGCGGATTTTTCCGTGGCGCGGCCCTCTTTCTGTCTCAACGTATATGCATGCCTACGTGTCAAAGCCACGCGCTAAATTCCTCTGAGTGCCTCCATGTCAGGTCAGTTCAGTTTAGCGCTCGGGAGGGCGCACACGTCCGTGCCCCCGTGCTGACCCGACAGCACTCACTACACAGGTGTGCATGTGTGTATGTGTGTATGTGTGTATGTGTGTGAACGTGTGTGTGTTTAGGGTCAAATACTAATGTGCATGTGTGTGTTTAGGGTCAAATACGGCCTGTGATCTATTGCTTGTATACCTTTGCAACAGCGTCTTTTACATTTCTGTTGGCTCGTTAACCTCAGATCTATCCGTAAAAGTATTTGTGTGTGTGTGTGCGCGGTATCTGTGGTGAGCTGAAATTGTAGCTGGCAAATATAAATTGCGATTTTTTTTCAAATGTAACCACTTTGTTACAGGGAATAATAATAATAACAATAATAATAATAACAGTGTCATAATAGTGTCATAACAGTGTAATAGTATGCAGTAGTGTAATATTATATGTCTACCTGTAGAAGCGGCATCTTTTCTCTCATTTGAACATGAAAATTCGATAAAAATAAAAAGGGTCCTTATGGAAACTCGCCTAATTGACTTTGTATTTATTGCAGCATTTCAAACATTGGCTTAAAATTCCACTTAAATGTGGATGGAAACATGATTTTGCAATCTAACCACAGGAACACTTAACAATCAACAAAAAACAGCCGGAACTCAAATTCTAGCACAAAACAGAAGAAAAAAAGAAAAACCTTTTCTGTCGTTCACACATTCTGTATATTTCCCCAAAATGTAAAGCCCCTGACATCATTCCCCGACGTCCCATGGCTAAGACAAACAACCTTCCCTTCCCTTCCCTCGCATACTCATTCCCTCCATCTCCCCGTCCCACTCTGTGCTCTGGCTCTGCACTTCATTTTAGGAAATTAAGTGCAGAGCCAGAGCACTCCCTGGTGGTCCCAGACCTGAACTTCAGCAACTAAAACTTGGACAACTTTTTTTTTGGGGGGGGGGGGGGGCGGAGGAGTCTGACTCTCTCCACTGACAGTATCCCTGTGTGAGTCGTAGTGGTTTCAATGTTTGTTTTCAAACATGTAATGGAGGGTAAAGTGGGAATTCAGAACCCTAATTTAGCGCCACGTAACACGTGCGCCTTTTGTATTTTACCATTAGCCTGGGACACACATGTCTGCAAACACTTTCAGCCCGTCAAGTGGAAAACCAGGATGGGCCCAGAGCAGGGTCTCCCTCTCCCGCCCCTGCCCTCTCTCTCTCTCTCTCTCCCTCTCTCGTTCTCTGCCTCTCGCCCACACGTACAGAACTCACACCTGTGTTCAATTTTGAGTCTGAATTTAGCCGAAGCTGACGGGTTGTTTACATTGCATTAAGAATAGACAGCGGTGTGTTGTTTCTCGAGGGGAGGACATCATCCTGACGCAGTTTGTCAAATAGTGGATTGTGTCATAATTGAAGCAAGAAAAATGCAGAAATGTTTAGTTGTAAAATGTAAAACCTCAGAGAGAGATATTTGGTGAAACTGTCTTAAAAGGCGTCTGACTAATACTACTTACTTACTAGAGGTAAAAACATTGTGTATGTGTGTGCATTTGACTGTGTGCGCGTGTGTGCATGTGTGTGTGTGTGCACGTGTGTGTGTGCGCGTGTGTGTGTGTGTGTGTGTGTGTGTGTGTGTGTGTGTGTGTGTGTGTGTGTGTGTGCGTCTACCTGCTTCCAGAGCCTGCCTCAGTTCAGGAGGTCCGCTGGAGACCTGCTGGCTTCGATAAAAGGATTCACTTTCCATACCTTCAAAAGGAAAAGAAAGAGGGAGTGACAGAGAAAGAGACAGAAAGAGAGAGAGAGAGAGAGATATGATGCATATCACAGTAGATATCATGCTACACATTGCCGCAACAAGGCAAACAAGTGTTTTTCAGTGAATAATCAGTTTTGCATTTTAATTTAACCTATTAATTGTGTGATTTCATTGCCCTTGTTTATCTTTGCTTTATATAATGCCCTCATCACTTTTTCTTGTGTGTGTGTGTGTGTGTGTGTGTGTGTGTGTGTGTGTGTGTGTGTACTGGAAACTATTATTTCTATGCTCTTATTTCCCTTTCCTTTTATATTATGGCTTTTATCTCATGAATTGTATCCTGAATTTCGCCCCTGGGATAAATAAAGAGGCATGGTATCTCTTCTTAAAGAACTTTGCATTGCCCTTGTGTGTGAAATGTGCTTTACAAATAAACTTTGTGTACCTCAGCACAGGTGTGTATTCACTTGACTTCATTTCACCTTACAATGGCCTCAAACTTAGGTCAGCTGACCAAAACAGGTTGTGTGACATGTGTTTCATCTTACCGTGTCTCTCAATTGCCTCTATGAGTCTGCGGACCACCAGGGGAGCCTGGTCAGACAGTATGCACACCTCCCCCTCTGCATGAGAGAGACAGAGAGAGAGAGAGAGCGAGAGAGAAACATAAGAGTTTAACAGTGTTTTAAAACCTTTCCTTCATATTAGGGACACAAATGATTTTGGAGCCATTTGCTTAAGCCAGGCGGCTTTTCAAATATTCCTTCTGCGTCTCCTGAGGCGTGGGTATGTTTTGTGTTTGACAAGTGTTCAAGCAGCAAAATTTTCCTGTGTTCCCATGAGCAGCGTTCACGCACCCATTCACCTTAACGTCTTGTGTGTGTGTGTGAAAATGTACTGTGTGTGTGTCTCCTTGGAAGCATCCTTGCGAGCCGCAGTCTTGCCTAAACCACCAACACACACACACACACACACACACACACACACACACACACACACACACACACACACACACACACACACACACACACACACACACACACACACACACACACACACACACACACACAAACCAGGGTGAGGACCTTGTAAATGTCAGTGCTAAGTTCATGTCCTGGTGAGAACCTCTTGCACCTAAGGCCAACACCATGCCCCTCCCAACCACCCTCCGCCCTCAAAGAACATACACACACACACAATCTGATACTGTACATACAAGCATATACACACCAAAAACACACTCAAGTCAAATAAGGACACATGAACATGAACTCCTACGAAGTTTGACCAAATACTTGATACTGCACTCAGCCTATTTCTCAGTATTTCTTTCTCTCTTTTGTATCTGATCAGGTTATTCCTCCGACAATAAACCGTGAGCGAAATGAGGATGCGGGGCTGGGGCCATCCTCATTTTGAGAGGGACCTGGGCACCGACCGAAATATGGCAGACATCCCCCATGGATGTCCACGGTCCACAGGAAACAAGTCAAGTGAACAGTGGAAGTTGACATGAACATCTGCTCTGCACATGTGCGTCGTCCACTTGTAGAAAATGGGACGACGACAAAACTTTACTATATCGAAGAATCCAGCGAGCGTAGGCAATTCTCAACGGGTCTGACCACAACTAGACCACAACTGACCATCTGTAGTGTAGGGAAAGCAGCTCATAATGTAGGCTGTGTGTGTTAAGGCACTTTAAAATAACAATCTAGAATGACCTGAAATAATAATGCTAATAATGAAACTAAACTGTTTTCCAGAAAGTCCTTTGAGAAATCCTTATGAACCCTAGGCCAACAAGCAGCTATACCAATCCTGGAAACCCAGCTCTATTATTATAACGTTAATAACAGTTTGTTCTTCTTTCGGAAATTCAGCCGGCATCTTCTTGGCATCGCAAAAAAATATCCCTCACTCAGCTCTACAATAAAATTGGTGAATAAAAACGACAAACATTGTGGTGGTCAGTGCTGATAGTGTGGCGAGCTGCCACAAAGTTGTCCATGTATGGGAAACCCTGGACTGTTGTGGGGGTATATCCCAGATGGACTGGGAAGCTCTTCCAACATGGGAGCCTAAAAACAGAAGGCTGCTCTGCCAGCTTTAGTTTTAACTCTTGGAATGTGTAAAAGGCCAGAGGACCTGAGAGACCTGACCGGCTCATAGCTGACCAGCATGTTGGAGATATAATCTGGTGCCATGCCAGTGAGAGCTTTGGAAACCATCATAGATATAATTAGTGGATAAGTGGTAGTGTAATTGTTTGTAAACTATCTTTTCAAGAATTTTTACTGAGAAATGGGAGGTTATTATAGGGTTAGTGTGGTCAATCTTGTACCCCTCTGGGAAAAAAAGTGGAAGGAATGATTGGATCATTTGCAAACTATTTTTCAGATTATCATCAAAATCCTGGAAGCCCAAGGACAAACTTGGTACCAAGCAGAAGTCACCATGGCCAGAGGGAGAGAGTTTAAGATCACGTAATCCAATCAAAACACTCTGAATTCACGCGTGAAAAGGCAGAGGAAGTGACGACACCGCACTCCATCTCGTCCCCGCGGGTATATATTGCGGCTCATCTTCGGTTTCCTCCTCAGAAAGCTGGGTCTCCCCTACGCAGCAGTCCCAGACACGGCTGTGTCCATGCTGGACGGGGAGTTCTACGCTGGAGCCCCCCGTCAGGAAGCTCTGACCATTCCTCTCTTCCGCGAGGTCCATGCGGAACTGGTGAAGGGCTGGGAGAATCCCTACAGGACGCGCGCACCTGTGAGGTGGTTTGAGGCCTACTGCCGCCTGGCACAGGACCAGGAGCTGGGCTAATTGACCTTCCCCCCAGTGGAAGGACCCATCGCTGGCTGCCTCACCCCGGGACAGGGCTTCAGCTTAGGTAAGAAGCCCCGGCTCCCGACTAAAGCGGCCAAACAGCTGGCAGGGGTGGCTGAAAAGGCCCATCTGGTGTCAGGGCAGGCGGCCTGCGCTATCAACACCCAGGCCCTACTTCAGCGCTACCAGGCCAAGCTGCTGGCAGAGCTCGCTGGCTCAGCCTCGGTGGACAAGGGAACCTGGTGGAGCTGCGGAAGGCCACAGACCTCTCCCTCCGCCTCACCGTTGCGCGGCTCAAGCTACCGGGCATAGCATGGGAGCCTGCGTGGCCCTGAACCGATCCCTCTGGTTGGGCCTAACCGGACTCTAGGACTGGTACATGGTGCCGCTGCTCGACGCCCCGGTGTCCCCCATTGGCGCCTTTGGGGAAGCTGTGGGCCTTATGACAATGAGGTTTGAGGAGGAGAAGAAGAGCTGGCAGGCTCTCAAGTACTGGATCCCCCGCACGACCCCTCGCAGTGTAGATGCATAGTGGAGGCGAAGTTGCAGAGAGGGGCAGGGAGCTTTCACCTCCTCCTCCCCAGAGCAGCCCAGGTGCAGCAGAAGCCACAAGGCTGGTGGTCCCTTTTGTGTCAGAAACTACTAGACATGATGGCTTTAGTGCCGAGGCGCTACCCCTCAGCATGCTGCGAGCCAGGGCTTTGCAAGGGTGGTACACCACCAAGCATTTCTACCCAGTGAAGGACAAGCACCGCAGGGTGACTGTGTACCGAGGTGCAAGAGGGACTTGTCAGTGTGGAGAAGTGTACGGTTCCTTCGTGTGGGATGCGCGCTGGGGAGCATTGCATATCGCTTCACCATCACCTTGTACAGATCCAATACGGGTCTGGGGAGCCATCTACAATGGCGCGACTGCCAACGGACAGTGGACGATAACACATGCCAGACACCACATCAACATGTTAGAGCTGCACACAGTGCTATCAGCTCTACAGCACTTCCTACCAGCCCTCAAGGGCCGACATGTTCTGATAACCTCAGACAGCACGTCGGTACTAGCATACTTCTATCGCCAAGGCAGAATCCGGTCCCTCCCCTGTGCCACATGGTGAACAGTTTATTGCTGTTTATCCACATCCCTGGCTGCCTCAACCATGGGGCTGACCTGTTGTCCAGGGGGAACCTCTGGGCGGCAGACTGACACCTTCATCCCCAGGTGGTGGAGGGGATCTGGATGCGGTTCGGCCGGGTGGAGGCAGACCAGTTTGTGTCGCAGGAGACCACACGGTGCAAGTTATGGTGGGCGATCAGGCCGAGTTGGGTGTGGACTTGCTGGCCTACCCGTGGCCGGAGGCGTTGCTCTACACTTTGCCACCTGTGGCACTCATTCAGCTGGTGCTGGACAGTGTACGGGAGGACAACCTGGTGCTGCGGCTGGTGGCCCGTTATTGGCCTAGCCATCCATGGTTGGTTGATCTGTGCGACATGAGTGTGGGCCCCTTGTGGGAGCTCCCTCTCCAGCAAGAGCTACACAGGCGTGCGCAACAATTTAGTATCCGGGCCTCTGGCACCTCCGGGCCTGGTACCTGAGAGGGAGAAGCTCCTAGCTTTGGGCCACTCAGATGCAGTGGTTTCAACAATACAGACCGCTCTCTACACGCTTCCAGTACAAACTGAGGTGGCGTATAGGACGTACCCTCAGTCCAGGCGTCTATTCCCTTCTTGGGACTTTTTGGTAGTTTTGAAGGCTCTGTCAGGGCTTCCGTTCAAGCCTCTACACACCGCAGACATCAAGAGTATTTCTCTGAAAGCGGCCTTGCTGCTGGCACTCACCTCGGCAAAACATGTAGGACAGTTGCAGGCACTTTCAGTCAAGCCATCCTGCATACAGTTTGTGGGTGGAGGGGATACAGTGGTCATGCTTCCTAACGCTTCTTTCACCCCAAAGGTCATCACCACTCTGTTTTGGAGTCAGGTCATTGAGTGAGCAGCCTTCTCTCCACCGCCTTGAATCAGGGGAGCAGGAGAGGCTTAACACATTGTGCCCGGTTCAGACGCTACGGTGTTATAAGGACCACACAAAGGGATTTAGGCATGGGGACCAGTTGTTTGTGTGCTTCGGCGCCCAAGCCAAGACGAGGCCCCTGGCCAAGGAGCGGTTGGCCCATTGGCTGGTGGAAGCCATAGACTTGGCCGATATGAGCCTGTCATTAGAGGCCCCTCAGGGCCCGCACGCACACTCCACCAGGGGAGTGTCCTCCTCTAGGGTCCTCTTCAGGGGTGCGTCGGTAGAGGATATTTCGGGCAGCTTCTTGGAGCTCGCCATACACATTTGTGCATTTTTACATGTTGGACGTCACTAGGTCTGCGCTGCCACATGCCGTGTTTGGCGCACAGACCCAGGTATGCAGGTGTTACAGAAAGTACAACACAAGTATTTTTCCTCACACGTCCACTCATGTGGCTGAGACAGACACACCAGTGAGGGATACGTTATAACGTGAACCTCCCTTGGGTGATCACCATAGTATTGCGTGATGGTTTACGGTCCCATGAGTAATAGATCGCTGTCCCTGTGTTAGGGAACTCCTAGGTTTGGTAGGAAACAAATGTTCCCTGAGGAGGGACCAGATCTATTACTGCGCAGCAGATGCCCTTCTGAGGCGCTCAGCGGCGAAAAGAGGAGGAAGCAGAAGTTGTGCACCGATATATACCCGCGGGGGCAAGACAGAAGTTCGTCACTGTCACTTCCTCCGCCTTTTCAGGTGGGAATGCAGAGTTTTTCGACTGGATAAAGTGATCTGACGATCAGTCCCATGAGTAATAGATCTGGTCCCTCCTCAGCGTTACACTTTCAATCGTGGCCATTTTTTTGCAGGTTTAAATTGCTGGGGTCAATATGATCCCAAACATAAAAGATGTCTGTTTATTTTGACATAATAGCATGTTCATTTTGATTTTGACATCAGAGGATGCGATAAAAGTGCTGAGGGTCCCCTTCTTTCATCAGTAGCTCACAGGGTCTTCCAGTGCCTATTGAAATTGTTTAGTAAAATGTTTATAAGAAATTGTTTAATAAATAAATTTATGTTTAATCAGTTTGAGAGTCAATTTGACTTTTAAAATATATTTTTTATGAATAAACTTTGTATATATTAAAAAAAAATGTTTTAATTGTGTGCTAACTTACAATAAACCTTTTTAATCCACTGAGGGAAATTCAGGTGTCATGGCAGCAACAGCAATAAAACTCAGTAGATGTGCAGCTAAGAGTAAATAATAATAAATAAATAAGAAAAAAAATGGCTGAGGTAATCCCAATGTTTACTCTTATAATAAATAAGAGTAAACATTGGGATTACCACAGCCATTTTTTTCAGTGATTTTAGTTTCGTTATTTTTTTATTGATTTGAATTCTGAGTCCCTGCAGGATTCAGTATTTCACGTGGACTTCATGGTGGGGAAAAACAAACACCAAGACGACAAACTTTCACTGGTGACGTGACGTGTTTCCTCTCAACCCTGCACATCTGCCATATTTGATCTGCATCGAGGTGCTCTCGCTCATCTCAGGAAAAGTGTGTGTCGTGTGAAAAGCTTAATCAAAGTGGATCCCCTAATTTGATTGGTTTCGTCGAAACGGTGTGGAAGAGCGATGCACGGTACGTTAGCTGACATTTACTTTGCAAATCCTCTAATTAAGCATTAGGAATTCATGGAAGTACTTCTCCCTGGAGGGTTGGAGGTGTATTGTGTCATGAACTGTGACACGCGCACGCAGACACACACCCATGCATACACACACGTGCGCGCAGACAAACGCACGCGCAGACACACACACACACACGCAGACACACACACTTAGGAATAGGGCTGTGTATTGTTTAAAAATTTAACAAATTAAATAAAACGATACCAGTACCTTAAAGTACTTAACGATACTGTGCCAACAGAGTACTCCTTTCAATAGCTTTCTTTTCTACTATACCTGTCGTGTGAATGGGAGCATTCACTTATGTAAAATGTCAGCACTCCTCCCCATACAAATGAGTTTTACACAAATACATTTTGAAAGTGTTATTATTGAAATTATCGAAATATTTATGAAATAACTGTACAATGAAGTATTGGGCAGTGTCATTTTCAACAAATAGCCGGTACAGGAGGAATGATGACAGCGAGGAAAACCTCTTTCACTGTTGATATGGATAACTGACTGTTGTTTGAGGACACACTTGAAAGATTAGAACCAATCCTTTAACAGAATGTTGTTGTTGCTGCTGCGGTAGTCAGCCAATCACACGTCGCATTAAATCAAAGAACGCTTGTGGTGATTGGCTGTGAGCACAACCATACAAAAAGTAATTTATTTTCTAGATCTGGGTACAAAAAGGATTGAATGCAGGTATCATTTGACTGGAGAATTATCCATAAGACATGGTATCTGATTATTTCGGTCGATACCTTCAAGATATTGAGTACCAATACCCAGCCCTAGCTAGAAATAGCGTCAACGGTGGAATTTAATGGATTCACACCGATGGATGGGTACATGCACGCAGTTTAGGTTTTGCTTGACCCACAGAGCTGTTGCTGCATGCAATCCAACCTGGTGGTGTAAAGATCCACACCAAACAGTTTGAAAAACTATTATCTGTTCACCTGCAACATTTTACAACTTTTCCATTGCTGGAAGGGAAGATGATCTTCATGAAAATGAAAAAGGCTTCCAACCCCCAAAGTCCTAGAACCTTTGTGCCGAACATCTTTGGGCGCTTATCAACTATACGCTTACCAGTTACTTTATGGCTTCTTATTATTGAATGGCTAGAATCATATCAACTGCTTAATCTATAAGAAGAACAAGAAGAAGAATCTTTAATTATCACGCAACACACCACACTACAACACATGCACATGCTTTGGATGGTGGCCAGTTAAATGAGGCCTCTGCATTTAACCCATCCTGGCTTGTCCTACCTCCGGGGGGGGGGGGGGGGGGGGGCAGCCAGGAGCAGAGGGCAGCATTCGTGAGACCACCTGAGATGTCTCTCGGATTCTGTTGAAGTCTCAAGAAAACAATTTACAGGCTGTTTTAATAGCCTGTAAATTGAAATGTATTAAGAAACCGTAGTGTTTGGCATGTGGCATGATGTGGCAAGATGTGGCATTTTGGGCGCGAGGGAAACTTACAAGGTACATTTTACATTTGAAGTTGCTGACTGACAGCAGCCAATCGGTCGGCGTGGCAGGGAAAAGGTTAAGCAACACGTGGGATTCAATTACAGCGCTGGAGCGGCGCTCCCGGTGTACAGCCACGCTCCTGGTGTACAGCCGCAGCTGTCACTAGCTCCTCCTATCGGGAATCAATCACAAAGAGTAAATTCTCCAATTATGGATTACTGTACAAACTGCTATACAAACACCGGCTTCATATTGTGACTATGAAATATGGAGGCTGCTTCTAATTGAGCTGCTTCCCTTGACCTGAATGGTCGTTAGGATGGGAGCGGGCTTCTGGGCACACCCTGGCAGGGGGGAGAAACGCAGGTCATCCAGAGCACAGGAGGGGATGTGGACAGAAAAGATCCCAGACAGCAGGACGTAATGTTGGTTCCTTCTTCCCCTTAATTTGTTGGTATTCCCCTCACTTTTTTTCCTCTTAGGAAACCTCTTCTTCTTTTTCTTCTTCTTCTTCTTCCACTTTTCCCCACCTTAGGCCAAGCTCACAGCCTCGCCCTCCCTTTGTCTCCCGCACTGTTTGGCTTCACTCGCTCCCCGCTTCTGCTGTGTGCGCTTCTGATTACCGTCGTCCCCGCACTTGCCTCCTTTTCACGCCGCTGTATTTCCCTTTGTCTGTCAATTGTTTGTTTACCTCGCCCTCTCTCTTCCCCGCTCTCCCTCGCCTCCCTCTCCCGCTTAATCTCACCCTTCTCTCTTTATCTCTCTCCCTCGCTCAGGCATTCCTCCGCTCTTTTGTGCTGTTGACATTGTGTCGTATCCATAGACGCGCAACTGAGTGACACCAACGCCTAGTTAAATGACACATGCCCTTCGAGAGAGACACACACACACACACACACACACACACACACACACACACACACACACACACACACACACTTAAGTAAAGCTAGATGCTCTATAAACATTGATGTACCGCTGCATTTGTTGCATTGGGTGTATGTTTACCTTAACTATAGGTAGCTGTGTGTGTATGTGTGTAGCTGGCAGCGGCAGTGAAATTTTCAGAGATATAGGTCGTTAAATGTACAGTGCTTCCATTAACGTCACTGTCACAAAGCATCACACAGGCAATATCTCACAGCGCCCCGAGGTCTGCACCGACTGGATGTACACTGCCGATGGGATGGAGGGAGACAAGGGAGAGGACAAAAGAGATGCTGAGATACAGAGAGGAGAGGAGAGAGGGAAGAGGAAAAGAGAGGAAAGTAGGGGGAGAAAGGAGAGGAGAGTGAGGGGAGAGGAAAGAAAAAGGGAGGAGGGGAGAGGAGAAGACGAGGGTGGAGGTGAGGAGAGGGCAGGAGGAGGAGAGGAGGGGAGCGAGGAGGGAAGAGAAAAGAGAGGGGAGGAGAGGGGAAAGGAGTAGAAGAGTGCTGAGGGAAGGCAGGCGGAGGAGAGGAGGGAGCGAGGAGGAGAAGTTCCTCGTGCTTCACCGGAGCTGCACACAAAGACGCAGCCGCCCATCTTCCACCTGAAGGGAGGGTGGATGGAGGAAGGGAGGGTGGAGGAACACTCACACACT
The DNA here is from genome assembly GCF_960531495.2 of Zeus faber. Taxonomy (NCBI): domain Eukaryota; kingdom Metazoa; phylum Chordata; class Actinopteri; order Zeiformes; family Zeidae; genus Zeus; species Zeus faber. The sequence continues at coordinate 57,831,418 of NC_137193.1, read as the reverse complement.
ATTGTTCGTACACCTACTGGAGAGGTGAAGAACGTACACTAACCCTTAACACACTAGGTTATTCTAGCTCTCCACAAGAGTGGGTGGGTGGGTGAGAGGGAGAGAGAGAGAGAGAAAGAAAGAAAGAAAGAAAGGTGTCAGTGGTACTATACTATCTACTATCACCATGATGCAGGGCTCAACACCAACTTAAGTGCTTTATTTTATGGTGCACATTTTGCAGTTTGCTGTCCCTATTTTTTATGTGGAAAAAGTGGTTGTGGTATTAAATTTGACAATTTAATACCGCTAATTTCTGAGTTAAAGGCTGTATACTTGTATACTCTAAATCTCTGCCAGGAAGAGAAAAAAAAACATGACCCAAACAAGGAACAAATTCTGATTTCACAGATCTTCAAATTCATTCTCACAGCCACAAACGGTAGAAGAAGAAAAAGAGACCAACAGAGCCAAATGCACACCTTAATAGATGCAGACACCTCCAATCACTCTCGTTTACACACAATGTCTTTCTCCATGCGCACGACGTGCTCCCACGTGCACACAGACAATATGTGCGTGCACATGCCTGCATCACCCCCCAGGACGCAGAGAGGTCTTCAGCAGGCAATGTTTGGAAACAATTTATTGATCAAGCGGTCCAGAGGGTCCTGGCGTTATAAAGTAGACCCTGTTCATTTCAATTGCGAGCGAGCGCACACGCACACACACCACTAATTGGCACCAAAGCCCGTATACAGTAAAGCGCCCACAAGACCACATAGGAGTCACATGGTGTAGCAGGCGGCACTTGATGTATAATACGTTAAATTTAGGTCAAATAGTTAAATGTCAGTAGGAACTGGGAGGGGGGGGGGGGTCATCATTTTTTTACATCCGCATGAGATCATAAATAAGTTTGATCTTCGGCGCGGGTCCCCTGTGCAGGGACTCTCTCCCTTTCTCTCATCTTCCTCCAATAGAGGGGAGCAGCTAAGTGGTTCCATCCTGCAGTACCTGCAGTGGACACTGGGGGGCAGGGGATTCCAACCGTGACAGAACAGACAAAGACAACGTCGCACAGCATTCAAAGTTGATGCTTCATCCTGCAAAAGTAATTCTTTGCGGGGTGAAGGAGAACGCACATCCCATCAAATAGTTTCAAGTAGTAGATATCTTTCAGCCGTCTTCCCATTTCACAAGCTTATATGGTTATATATTATATATCATAATATTTGAAGGAAAAGCTCTCTCTAGGTAATTCCTTAGAATAAATGTATTTATTGGAAAGCTATAATGAATTCAAGGTCGATGGAGGTTATAAAAAAAATATAAAAATATTATGCTTTGGATTTTATGAATATCTCATCAATTGCATGGAAATTTGCCTCATCTCTGGTGATGATTTGAGGATGATACGAGTAGATTAAAATCAGCTTCCACCTCACATATTATTAACATTATTAGGAATTAGGAATGTCCTGAAAGTGGTGACAGTGCTCTGGAATAGCAGTCTGGCCCGTCTCTTGGTGTGAAACTGTGAAGCAGTGATTATCTCCAAAAACACTGATTTAAACGGGAAAGGGATAGAAACGGAGGTGAGGGGGACGGTCAGGAGGAAAGTGCAAAAGAAAGAGTGAGATGAAAAAGCAGAAAAAAAAGCAGAAATACGGGGGGAAGAAGGTGAAGAACAGGGAAAGAGGGGACTGTGGAGCCGGCAGGTTAACGATTTGCGGGGGGGGGGGGGATAAGAAAACACAGGAGTAGAGGTAAAGAGAGGCTGTCAGTCAGAGTCCGGGAATTTGGAACCGGATGGATCTGTCACGCCTGAGCAGAGTCCGGGTCAGAGCCTCCACCTCCATCGCACCCCCCCCACACCCCCCCCATCCCTCCGTCCTCTCTCACTCTGCCAAACCCCCCTTTCTTTTCAACCCCCATCAGCTCGTCCAAACTGGGGCAACACAAAGACTTCGACAAGCAGAGCTCAAATCAAATCCAAACAGGGATTTTCAATTTTCTTCATTGTGGTTGTCTAGGTTGTTTTTGCGGTTATTTTTGAGATATTGAATTCATTATTATTATTATTTTTTGCTTTAGAGTTGGACTTGGCACCTATAGATTAAGTTTGCATGAGAAAGAATTAACAGCTTACAAATGCAGTAACATCATTTTCTTCGCTCCGGACTGTGCTGCACTGTCTTGTATTCGTATTTTTAGCTCCATACCTATTTTACTTCACTTCAGAGATCACTCATCAAATTTGGCGGCAAGCTGTGCTGCAATCAAAATAAAGGGCTTCAGCGGCCGGTCTTGAGGGGAATTATACAAAGGACATGAAGTTCGTTTTATATCTTAAAGATGAAAACCTCGCTGTGGGTGTGCTGTTTATGCAAGGTTGCATTCACATTCCTTTGAAGCCCCTTCCACCTTTCAACCCTCCATTCAGTTCCCAAAGACCCCCCCCCCCCGTGTTACCTGGGAAAAGTCAAATACGGATTTCACTACTGAGGTGGTTCCTTTTTTCCTGAATATCTTGACTCCCGAATGCATTCAGAGTGAATCTCTCTCTCTCTCTCTACCGCGCTTAGAGCTTCTAAGACATCTCCACCAGCAGCCTTCTGCTTGTAGCTTGAGAGGTCTGTGAATCCCAAACCCCAGGTGGGGAGAGGCCAGGCTGGGCCGGGCCAAAATAAAGAAAAATAAATCGACCGTACTGGTGATATTACCGGCTAAGCCTGTTTTAAAAGCTAACCAAAAACCTTGATCCTCTATCTCCCGGCTGGCCAATCTCCCATGACAGTGGAGGAAACCCCCCCCCCACCCCAGGGACGTGGGCAGGCGGGGCGGGCTCTGCTCTGCGACGTGATTGTGTGATTGTGTGTGAATTTTACTCAAAGTTGGCAACATGCACACAAGGTAGTTGCCATTGTGTGTTTGTCTGAGTCGTTTTAAAGGGATGTCATTTATATGATTGTACTCTTACATTACAAAAGCCAAGCAAAAATGCTGAAGAGGAGCTCTCTTTTCAACACCTTAGCTTCTCTTTGCATTTTCCCTTCGCGTAGCACATGCAGCCATTGTTGGATGCAGCGTAGAGTCTGTGTGTGCAGCTTAACAAACAGATCTCCTCAAGAGCAGGCTGGCCCCTCGTCCAAACCCAAACATGTTGTGTGAACCGTCTGTTTTGCGTAAGCCCCCCAAAAGTACTAATTAACTACTGCAGATGGAGTATGTCTGTGCACATGTGTGTGTGTGTGTGAGTGTGTGTGCGCGCAAGTGTCACACACATGCTTACACTTCCCTCTGAGGAGGAGGAAGGTACAGGAAAAGGTTTGATTTTCTCTTTCTTTCCTTATATATGCATTTCTGCTTCTTCCGTTCTGTCAAGATTTTTATGAGATTTCCTAATTAGCCAGGCTGCCAATCTCAGGTCTCTCTCTCTCTCATTCTGTCAAGAAGACAGGTATTTACATGGGTGGCATCGGTGTGTATAGGCAGACTTAGAAGAAATAGTTGGGAAATGTTATTTAGTTCTCTTGGAGGCTTACTTGGTTGGAGGGTTTTGTGTAACCTTAAAAAAATATAAATAAATAAATTTAAAAAATGCAATAGTCTTTATGAATATTGTTTCTGAACATTTTTTCAGTCCATTTTGCTAAAGAGTATTAATAATTTGTCTAAACAGACTTTATAAAGACTCCTCGCCTGGGATACGACCATTGTTGATGTGCATGGTCCTGTGTGGGCAACACAGTCTGCACATGAAGTAGGATTTGAGGGGGGGCCGCTGATTAAAAGCAGGCAGAAAGTGAGCCGCCGCCTCGTCCAATCTCCATCTTAACCCCTGTCGCGACTCCTCCACTCACTCCCCTCCAACATCTCATCTATCATCTCTGATGGATAGCACACCCCCTGCGTCTCATCATCAAAATGGCATCACGTTACAAACAACCTGACATTTAGCTCAACAGGGTCCTGGCTTGCACACACGCATGCACGCACCCACGCACACACGCACGCACACAGACGAGCAAAGCACCATTTCCCAGAAGTGTACAATACAGTATATCTGAAAGGGTTTTCGATTCTAACTAATTTGTTTTGTGCAATTATGCATTATTAAAGAAACACCCCCCCATTGCCCCAAAAAATTTACACTGTGTGTATGTGTGTCTGTAAGTGTGTGTGTGTGTGTGTGTGTCTGTAAGTGTATGTGTGTGCATTTGCAGTGTGGTCACAGGCGTGCTGGTCCTCCCAGGACCAGTCTGAGTGGCCAGTATTGATCCTGGTAGTCTGTGTGCACCCCTTTAGGAATAAAAACTCCACATTACACCAATCAATGAACAAATGTGTATGTGTGTGTGTGTGTGTGTGTGTGTGTGTGTGTGTGTTTGATCACATTACTGGCGGGCCAAAGTGATGACATCAGGAGAACAATGTCCATCATTGTGAGTGTGTGTGCTCACACCCTCCCGCATACACTCACTCGCATCAACAACAATGTGATTATCCACCGCCCCCCCACACATCCTTTAAGGCAATTTTAGAGGAAACACAAAGCCGTGTAAAAAAGAAATGGTGTGTGTGGCAGAGAGCGAGAGAGCGAAGGGGGGAGGGAGAGAGAAAGAGAGAGCGAGAGAGAAGTACAGAATGTATGGGTGTGTGTCACTTAACTTGTGTTGCTGGATATGAATTCACTCTGTATGTATTTACATGTACATACAACGAGCCTGTGTGTGTGTGTGTGCGTATATGTACTGACACCACAATTTGTACCTCTGGCTTTGTTCATCGATCAATAGATGGATCAATTGATTGATGGGCAGATCAATAGATGGCTTTATTAATCCAATGGGAGAAACTCATTTGGCTATATATTTTTGAACAACCACAGTCTGTTACAGGGGTGGCATAGACTACTGTGTAGTTCAAAATAAAAAGATATAAAATACAATTAAATTGGTTCCAAAACTGACAGAACTAACGGTGATGCAGCTCATCTGCGTTCTGTTGTTCAACATTTCAATGCGGCTGTTAGCGTCTGTTTTTGGAAATTGGCAAGACACTTCACTCTTGGATATTTGAAAGAGTGATTTGTCTGCAGTGAAATATTTTCAATCCAAGCTTGGTGTCGAACAGCGTGCGATGGCGCCATACGACAACTAACCATTTGTCAACTTTCATGACAGAAAGTAAACTACCATGAAAATCAGGATTCATGCACCCCCGGAGTGTTCTTGAGTGCAGTGGCTTGGAATGCTCGCCAACCGATATGAATGCTGCATCCGATATATATTTGGAGCCCAGCCTGACGGCCAGACTGCAGGGGGCCAGGGGGCTGTGAATCCCCAGGTTTTTTTTATAGAAAACAAGACAGAAAGAGAGCCCTGTCTCCTGTAATTGCCAGGTTTACCGACCGTAGATTGCAGGGAAAAGATTTTGCACCTTGACACCGACAACCCTCCTGTCATGTTTCTATGTGTAACATGAGGATCGATCCAAACACTGTGTGTGCACTGTGTGTAGCAGTGTGTGTGTGTGTGTGTGTGTGTGTGTGTGTGTGCGCGCGCGCGCGCGTGATATGCAAAAAGGCTTCACGTAGCTTCACGAGGTAAAAACACCTCTAACAAGGATGAAAATCTTTGAAATGCTGCTCAGTTGAAGAGCACCACAGGTACCACCACTGATGAAGAGAAAAGCAAAATATAAATTTTCTTTCCAGCCTCTCTGCTGATAGAGTATGGGAATTCCATGCTTGTTCGAGGCTTTCCCCCTTGTTAAACCGTCTCACGTGAAGCCTTTTAGAATCACGTTTATGTATTTTTGTGCATTTAGAAACGTAAAACTTAAGGTTAAGGTTCACACACACACACACAATAGACAGTCACAGAAGCACACCTGGAAACTAAAAGAAACATGAAAAGTTCAACCTCATAGTGTGACACTCAAAAGGCTCTCTGCACACACACACACACACACGGGTGTGTAGTATGCAAACTGAGAGTCGAGGTGTGTGTAACCTTTATTATAGTGAGGTGCCATCTACGTTGACAGTATAATTGCAGTTGGGTACACAGAGTTAACAAGATCTGTCAACATGGAGGATTACATACAGTGTGGCATCTCCTGCCACTTATTTGAATTCAACTGCAATCGTTGGCGTGCGACCAACACAGCACAGCACACCACAACCACACAACAAGGAAAAATTGTGACACGCACATAAACATGAAGTAGGATCATTGAAGCCTTTGTACACACACACACACACACACACACACTCACGCACCAGCAGGCAGGTGAAAGAAGAAAGTCCCCAATGCGTGGTTGGCACGGTTCTGAGGAATGAAATTAGTTGACATACTTGTGGAAATTAAAAAAAACTTTCTTCTGCTCCTGAACAGAAGAAACAATCTATTTATTACTACTCTTTATTGCCACAATCCATTCTAATTCCAAGTCAAATATGACTGCGGCTGCAGGACAGTGACAGCGAGAGATGACAAGAGGATACAGAGCGTCTGACAGCAGGTGGAGGACAAACAACTAAAAGTGCGATTCACCTATAAAGCACAATGTGCTGTTTTACACCTCCCAATAAAGATAAACCCTGATGAAATACTGCCCTGGAGGACGAGGCCTTCTGCGGTGTGGTCCGTTGGATGGGTATCCGAGTCAAAGGCCTAATCTGTTACTGAACGAAGGATACACGCGCGCACGCACACACACACACGCGCGCACACACAAACACACACATACACACACACACACCTTAAAAAAACCAAAAAACAAAGGACATCAATTTTAATTATATAAATCGGCAGAAAATTGCCCTGGCTAATAAGATTTAAGGCGTATCACAACCTCTATGCACTTGAATTGATCAGCACAGACGCCTCTGTCCGTGCAAACACTGAAAACACGACAGAGACGAGCAGGAACATCCAGATATCACAAACCAAGACACACATCGCCCGAGACACACATCACCACTGCATGTATCGAAAGAAAGACCTCATTGGATCTGCTTGTAGAACGCTCTTAGAGCAGCGCACGGCAAACAGAACTGCTGAACGGAACAGAACATTGAGTTTGGAAGATTGGATTTGCATTCATATACATGCCATCGTTTGTAATAACACCTCACGGCGTCCATCGAATGTGCGTTCAATCAAATGAAAGCGTTTGACCCATGTTGTTCACTGTTAACTCCTCTAACTTAATTGCAAGCCTGGCTACCACAGATAATATTGTTATCCTGCTGTGGCAATATGTGGATGTATTGTTTTATTCGCAGCTTAAACCTTTAGAGATGCAGTAGTCAATACCCCCCCCACACCTTGATTGATCAATATATTAACAGCATGAACAGACAATCATATTTATTTTCTGTTTAGACCGCCTGTTTTATTTATTTTTTGCTACAACTCCAACTGTACATAATTGAGGAAGCTGAAACATTATACGTCAGAAAGATCAGAGATGGAGGCTTCAACACGCGAGCGGCTTGACGCGCCACAGACTCGGCAGCTATTAATATGACAAGCACATAGTGCGGCACGGAGAGGGAACAAAGGAGCAGGGGACAAAGAAGCCGCTCGGCGATGTGTGCCGCGCATGTGAACTCCGGGGCCACGTCTCGAAATATATGGGGGGGGGTGCAGCTTTCGAGAATGTGCGCGAGGGCGAGAAATTTCCTCTTAAGCCGAGAAAATACGCAAGAATTACAGTGGGAATTATAAGTGGAAAGACGCCCAGGCAGGGTTCCCTCCACCTCGAAGAGACCGTAATCACGCGCCGGCATCCATCGGCGGATTCCAACCCGCACGTAGGAATTCCTTCTTCACGTTATGCAAACCACAAAGGCGCGCTCATCGTTTGCCTGCAAATTGGTATCACACCGCAGGGGTGTGGAGGCAAAAAAAGCCCATTTTTACTGAACTTCTGCAGCTTTTTTCTTTTTCCACTACTTTCTGAACGCCACGTGGGCAAAGTGATGAGTGTGACTCAGGCAGTTTCACCATGATTACAAGGACATTGGGACTTTCGAGGACATCGAACCCCTGTCAGCTGGGGGGGGGGTTCACTGCCTCGCCTCGGGGTACTCCAACAGGCTGCATCTTTCTGCGCATTCCCCCCTGTGGAATTTGTGCAATTTGGAAAAAAGGATTTAGGGGTGGAAAAGTCTGAATCAAGTCGATGGAAATGATTTCCGTCCAGCCTGTTGTCTGTTAGGGAAACACCGTGTCTTATCTCCTTGGTGCTTGTTCCTTGCCGGATTTCATTTACACGGATCCGTCATGCGGTCTATTTCTACAGTGGAGGAGCTCGGGGAGCCGCCATATCGCAGGTTTCCTGTGGAGTGAGTCTTCCCTCAGGGCCCAGCTCTGACGATTGCTCTTTTAGCATCTCCTCAGGCAGGACAATGGGCCATTAAATTAGATGAGAATAGAGGAAGACCACAGAGAGAGAGAGAGAGAGAGAGAGAGAGAGAGAGAGAACCACTGAGTGTGATACAGAAGAGTTTAATTCTCCTCTCGGTGGGGAACATAGGTGCTAATCTCCCTGTAGGAGAGTCCCCCCCCCCCCACAAATCAGAATTAAGTGAGACACAAACCCTCTAACACCCGCAGGAGGACATGGCTGAGTGGAGCCATCAGGTGATCAACCCTCAGTCAATCAAACCCTCTTTCTCTCTCGTCCTCTCACTCTCTCTCCGTGTTCCAGCAAACCACGCGGCTCAATAGCCCATTGTAGTGATTTACAAATGCGATCGCCCCCTTCATTTGGATGTTGTTGCTTTTTGTTTCCACCACCATACCTCTCCCATCGCCATCGCTCATTCCCTCACATATTTGTCCTCTTCCTCGTTCCTTTTTTTTTGGACCACCACCCCCCCTCTTCAAAAGCCAAGCTCCGTATGAAAGGATGATAAACACCATCCCATCTTCCATCCCTCTCCCTTCTTCCTCTTCTTGATGAACTTTTATCTCATCCTTCAACCATTTACCTCATGGATAGCGGGAGCATGATACCTTCTGGCTTCCAGCTCCTCTCCCATCAGCCAATTTAAACTTCCCTGCAGTGAAAAAAGTTAATGGTAAAAAAAAACACAGGAAAATAAAGGAAAACAAGCTTTTCATGTGAAAGCGGGCACATTCAGGGAGCTTGCAAACTGATGAGACAAAGTCCCGGTCCATGGCAGATTTTACAGATTAACAGTTTAAATCTGAGTCAAAGTAAAGATCATCAGTGTACTAGACATAAAATACCAAATAAATCCAATATTTGGGTTTGTCTGAATTATTAATCCACCTAATGGCGAAATGTCTCGGAATGAAGGCCTTACGTTTGTCCCAGAATGGCAGTCAATGCAAATGATATCCTTAACAGAAAGAAAATACAGTTTTAATGCAAAACACAAAAAAAAATAAAATGAAAAGTGGGCATGGAGACTGCAAGTTCTGATATTGTTGCTGCTACGGTTTCATCACATTTCAACCAATTTCATTTAAACACACACACACACACAAACACACACACACACACAGCCAATTATTGGCCCAGAGTGCGGCGACTTGGATGTCACTACAATCTGCTTCTGCAGCCATGGTGTGTGTACATGCACGCGAGTACAGGTGTGTGTTTTCCCGCCTGTGTGTGTATGAAAGATGGTGTGTTTGGGGTTGGACCGCCGCTTGCTTCTGGGGAAGGTGAAAGAGGGAAGGGAAGGACGGACAGGAGAGCGGAGAGGGAGGACATAAAAGCAATTAAAGACCTGACTTTCATCCTCTCTCCATTCCTGCTCTCACGGGAAGGAGCGGCTCGTTCTCTTACACCCCTCGTCCACATGTGCAAAGACACACACACACACACACACACACACACACACACACACACACACACACACACACACACACACACACACACACACACACACACACACACACACACACACACACACACACACACACAGATTGTGTGATATACACTCCCCTAGAGAAAATTAGCTGATTAGGGAATGTCAGACAGGTTTATTAGGTGTGTGTGTGTCACACAGTCACTGTCGGACCCCTAGCACATGGAGACTAGCACAGCTGGGTCATCGTGTTTATAATTAAGATAAGGCTAAAGAGGGAGCTGCTGCTGCTGCCCTCCCTCCCTCCTTCCTTCCCTCCCTCCCTCCATTCTTTGTCTCCTCCGCTTCCTCCTCCCCTCCTTTACAGCCCTTACTGTTAATCACACCCAATATCACTCCTCCCTGCCCTGGCTTTCCGGGGCACTATCATCCAAGCCCCCGGCCCCGCATGCAGGGGAAGAGGTTACATCTGGGTGGAGGTTAACTAAGAAAAACCAGGAGCTGTTCTCTTAATCAGATAACCACGGCAGCAGCAGCAGCGGGGTTATGGGAAAATTCCCCAAAGAGCCAGAGAACAAGTGGTCCCCACGATAGCCCAGAGAGAGAGATGGACAAGTTAGTGAGGGAAGGAGAGAAACGTTAACAGGAGGAACAGCGGCCATTTTTCATATAACTGACCGCTAGGGGGTGGAGTCCACTGAGGGACGCCCTCAGTGGGCGTCCCTCACCTGTGTTTCTCGCCGCAGCCGTTTGGGAGACAATGAGAACAAAGGACGCTCTTGAGCGTTTGTTAATGACTGTGACACTGACCGATGGCGTGTCGTGGCGTTTAACGACGCGGTAATACAGAGCGGCAAGGAGTGCAAAGTCAGGGGTCCTCAGGGTGGGGTCCGGCAACCCCCCGATGGGTCCTTCAAGAGGTTCCAGGGCGCCGCGGCCAAATGATTAATAGTTAAAAACGTCACCACATTTTTTTTTATTCACAAGACGTCGGTATTGTTCGAATACAACAGTGAGTTTCAGTGTTAGAGCCCATACTACAGCACAGACACACATGGAGGTTTGGACTCAATCGTATCCAACAATAAAAATATCCTCAGACCGGGTTCCGAGAGACAAAATATTATTAAATGATCCAAACTCCAACGTTCTACATATTAAATACAGGAGGTGGACGCTGTCCAAGTTGCTTCCAGCATCCACAGTTAGTTTGCATTTTTTAACATAGCGTCTAGAGTATTCAAAATTTTTGCAGCAGGGTTGGTAAAAGTGTTCACTGGCTCAGTACAAAGTGGTTAATGCACCGGAGGCTTATCCACAAAAACATTTTCTACACCACGGGTGTTAATGGGATTCCAGTTGCTTCGGTTCGACACACCGACCTGACGCTTAAAAATAAAGAATATTCTGGAAAATACATTTCAGATGCGGCTGATAACATTTAGCCATCTTATACATTGATAAAGCACAGGGGCCTAATCCTCCTTATTTTCTCTATCATAATGTCGCACAGCGTAGTCTGTGTAGATAGTGAACCCCAACATAGCCATCAAGGCAGAAAAAAAATCCCGTATTTATTTATATTCTCTATCATCCATCCCTTATCTCGCCGGTGGGAAAACAAATTTCAATTCGCACACAGGCAAAATAAATGGCCCACGTAATGCGCATATCACAGGATGTTCAAACAGAAAATTGACATTATGTCAATACAAGAAAATTGACTGGAATCCTCAAAAAGGGATTTCTAAAAATGACATTATGATTTTAGATTGGCCAAGGGCAAAGGGTAATGTTATTATGTGATTTTTCATCAAATAAATACCAACGCGGTTCACGTCTATGCGGTCATGGGGGTGGTGGGGGTTCCGCCTGCAGAGGAGCCCAAACCCTGGGGGCTGCAGCCAACACACCGCATTCGTATTCCATCCCATCGGTGTGGCAGCCCACAGCGTGTCTCCTCATCGGGCAAACATGGCAGGGTTCAAGAGGTGCCAGATAGGTAAACTCCACCATTCGCCGAGAGAAACGACACCCCAGCCAGCTAATTGGCTCATCTTGTCCCCGTTGAGCACGTTCAACTCACATAATTACTGCCGGAGCTTTTTCCTTTTCCAACAGTTGAGGGAAATGGATTGTGCGATTGAACACAATTACTCCGGACGCTCGCAGCCATTTGACTTTGTCACTTTGATTGGAGAGGTTTTGGCGTGCCAGCATCACCGCCACCGCGCGTAAATCATCACCTCACCAAACAAAGAGAGGGCAGGGGAGCAGGAGAGTGCTCTCTCTCTCTCTGTCTCTCTCTCTCTCTCTCTCTCCTGTTTATCCGTCTCACTTGGTGCTCTCTCTCTCTCTCTCTCTCTCTCTCTCTCTCTCTCTCTCGCAGCGCACCTTTCAGCTGGGTGATTAATGAAACTTGCAACTCATTCATCATTGCTAATGTCACTTTTCTTAAGACATGATTTTAATGCTGACCGAGTAGAATAGACACCTGGGCGGAAAAAAGAAAGTGCACGTGGACAACCTTGAGATGTCTGCCACTGCCGTGTGTGTGTGTGTGTGTGTGTGCGCGCATGCGTGCAAGTAAGAAACAATGATCATTCTGCGCCTGTAAAACCATCAGCGGTAGGCAGTTCAAAGCAAGTTTCTTCATTACTTTTACAGAAAGCTGAAACCCATTGCAGAAGCCATCAGCAAGGGGATCAGCAGCTGCAGACGAGTACGAAACACCACAAGCGCAATCGCTTTTGTAAGGGCAGGAGTGCAGCCATGGGTAGGACACAAGAGGGCGGCAGCAGGGATCCTGTCAACAGCCCAGGACTGGCAGCTCTCAGAGGACCTGGAGAAATAGCTGAGATTCCCACAGCACATGGTCAGCACCACCCTGATGCCGGATTTACTTCTGTTCTCTGAGGCCACCAAGACCATGGTCATCATGGAGCTGACAGTGCCAAATATGAACATCTGGTCATCAACTGTGGAGAGCAGGGATCGAAGGGGAGGTGCATGCCCATTGAAGTAGGCTGCAGAGGATTTGAGGGTCACTCACTCCACAGAGCCCTCAGTGTACTGGGCATCACAGAAGGAGCAAGGAGCAGAGCCATCAAGAACATCACCGAAGCATCTGAGAAAGCCTCGAGATGGCTCTGGATCCGGAGAGAAGGTCCATGGGGACAAGCGAATGCCACCTGAACACACACCGTGGTCTTATCAACCGTGGTGGGGTCGCCTTGGAGAGGGTGTATGATGTTGACAGACCAGAAACACCCGAGGACACCAGGTTACATCACTGATGATGTGTTCAGGTGCATCGGAAGATGTATTCAAGAACTATCTACTCTGGCGAAACCAGTGACAACCAGGAATAGACTGGCCGACGACCAGGAATAGGCTGGTGACGACTGGAGAGACAGTTGGCAGCGTGGAAAGACAGCACCCGGGGCGGGGAGGGTTGGCAGCCCAAACCACTTCTCCTGAGCGGAGGAAACCCATCATCAAGTTACAGATCGATTCATGAAAAAATACCCCCAGGGGAGTCCGGGAGGGGGGTGAGAACCCCAATCTGACGGACCAAACGGCAACGGCGACCACAACGTGTAGATACGGGGAAAATCTGCAAAAACAGATATGGCCTCAAGGTTCACCAGGCCAGGATGAAGTGTTTGGAGGGAGATGACGTACCACAGCGCACAGATACCACATCTAATGAGACACAGGAGGAGCCGGGCCAGGAAGTACCCCATACAGCCCAGAACCTCCATGTGGCACAACCAGCTCTCCCAAGTCTCTCCCTGGAGAAGGTTCAAATCAAGTGGCCACAGGCCTGCAAGACGACAGTTTAGGAGCAGTTCGAAGAGGACGTCGACAAGGTGCTTGAAGCGTCTGTGAAGGGAGATGTGGATCGGAGGCTGCAGGCAATGATGACCATCATCATCAGTCTTGAGAAGAGAGCTGCTCAGACACCTTACACCATGAACCAGAGGGCAATGAAGATCCACAAGATCCGACAGAAGCTTAAGTCCCTCAAGAAGCGGCACAAGGAAGCCAGCGAGGAGCAGCGCCCCCCTTTGGCAGAGTTGCGGGACATCTTGAGGAAGAGGCTGATGACTCTGCATAGAGCAGAATGGCATCTAAGGCGCCAGAAGGAGAGAGCCAGGAAGCGTGCTTCATTCATAGCCAATCCCTTTGGCTTCACAAAATCGCTGCTGGGGCAGAATCGAGATGGCAATCTGCTGTGCTCAAAGGAGGAGCTAGATCTGCACATTAAGAACACCCACAGTGACCCCAACAGACAGATGGAGCTGGGCCAGTGTGACGTCCTTGTAGACCCACCACCTCCTACCAAGGACTTTGTCACCAGGGAACCACTTCTGAAGGAAGTCCAGGAGATTGTGAAGAAGGCAAGATCTAGCTCAGCCCCCCTGACCAAGTGGGGTCCCATACAAGGTCTACAAGTACTGCCCATTGCTACTCAAGCGACTTTGGAAGATCTTAAGAGTCATCTGGGGGAGAGGGAAGGTGTCACAACAGTGGAGTTGTGCTGAAGGAGTCTGGATCCCTAAAGAGGCGGATTCAAAGAAGATCGACCAGTTCAGAATCATTTTACTGCTGAGCGTAGAAAGAAAGCTCTTCTTCAGCATAGTAGCAGGGCGGATGTCTGACTTCCTTTCCAACAACTTCCAACAACTATATGGACACGTCGGTTCAAAAGGGAGGGTTCTCTGGTGTGCCGGGTTGTCTAGAACACACTGGAGTGGTGACGCAGCTCATCCGGGAAGTCCGCGAGAACAAGGGGGACCTCACAGTGCTGTGGTTAGACCTAGCCGATGCATATCCCCCTAAAACTGCTCGAGACCACCATGACCAAACACCATGTGCCACACCATGTTGTAGACCTGATTGTGGATTATTATGACCAGTTCAGGCTTAGAGTCTCAGCAGGAGCAGTAAGATCAGAGTGGCACAAGCTGGAGGTTGGGATAATCACAGGCTGCACCATCTCGGTAAACGTGTTCACCCTTGCAATGAACATGCTTGTCAAGTCAGCTTAGCCAGGGAGCCGAGGCCCACGGACCTAATCAGGAATCCACCAGCCACCAATCAGGGCCTCTATGGATGACCTGACAGTCACCATGGAGTCTGTGCCAGGAAGCAGATGGATCCTGCAAGGGCTGGAAAAGCTTATCTGGTGGGCGCATATGAGCTTCAAACCAGCCAAGTCCAGATCACTAGTGGTGAAGAAGGGCAAAGTCACCGACAGGTTTCGATTTAACATCGAAGGGGAGCAAATACCAACAATCTCTGAGAAGCCAGTGAAGAGCTTGGGCAAGGTGTTCGTCAGCAGCCTCAAGGACTCCTAATCTATTCAGTCCACCTGCAAGCAACTGGATGGCTGGCTAAGATCAGTCGACAAATCCGGGCTCCCGGGCAAGTTCAAAGCGTGGATATATCAGCATGGTATTCTGCCAAGGATACTATGGCCACTACTTGTCTATGAGGTCCCCATGTCCACCGTTGAGACCTTGGAGAGGAAGGTCAGCAGCTGTCTCAGGAGATGGTGCTGAAACCGATTGCAGAAGCCATCAGCAAGGGGATCAGCCGCTGCTGCCGAATACGCAACACCACCAGCGCAATCGCTTTTGTAAGGGCAGGAGTGCAGCCAAGGGCAGGACACAAGAGGGCGGCAGCAGGGATCCTGTCAATGGGACAGGACTGGCAGCTCTTAGTGGACCTATAGAAACAGCTGAGATTCCTGCAGCACATTGTCAGCACCACCCTGAGGTACTTCTGGTTTCTGAGGCCACCAAGACCATTGTCATCATGGAGCTGACAGTGCTATGGGTGGACCACTTAGGGGAGGCTCATGAAAGGAAGCGGACCAAATATGAACATCTGGTCATCAACTGTCGAGAGCAGGGCTGGAAGGGGAGGTGCATGCCCATTGAAGTAGGCTGCAGAGGATTTGTGGGTCACTCACTCCACAGAGCCCTCAGTGTACTGGACATCACAGGAGGAGCAAGGAGCAGAGCCATCAACATTACATTACATTACATTTCATTTAGCAGACGCTTTTATCCAAAGCGACTTACAATTGTTCAATCACCAACAGACGCAGCTATCAGGAGTAATTAGGGGT